>NC_072732.1:175723686-175822088 GCF_026930045.1 Uloborus diversus | reverse complement strand
CTGGGCTTATATATTTTCTTTTAATTTTTTTTTTTTTTTTGGTTTTTACGTAGTTGGGTTTTTTGTTTTTTAAAAATAATTATTTTTATTTTACCCTTTTTAGTTAATTTTCATTGATTTAGTTATTATGATGATAAGACGAAGAATTTCTCAATCTTGTTCATTAATTGAGAGAGTTTATATCGTGAGGATTATTAAGTAACTTGCGGTGGTCTAAACTACTCATTATAGTAACTCTAGGGACCTAACTCGGCTTAAAGCTACATATGCTTGACCTTTAGCAAAAATGCGCGAACTCAAGTCAACCAAAAATAAACAGCCTGTATAACTCATGATGACGCGAGGTCAGAAACGTCGTCAGTCAAATCTTTGTCGCAGAACTAAAAAAGCCTGTCAAGAAAGTACACGTCGCGAAACTCAGTCCCCTGAATCACGACAAACACAAATGCAACATGTTAGTGATGAAATCGAATTAGTACACTTAGTAAACAAAAAATTCAAGCATTGAGAACGTTACCTGCATTTACCGCACGCTGTGTCACACGCAGGCACTCCCAAGGAGAAGACAAATCGATTGACGTCAGAATCATCAAAATTGGCCAAGGCGTTTAGCCTCCACAACGCCACATAGGAACAAACATATATAGACTCATAAACACATCACCTTTGCGTCGCGCACGCACAGTCGGTTAAAAGGATATCAGTGGCAGTTAGTCGCGGAAAGACACATTTAACTTCAAAATTTGTTTTAAGTATTCCCCCCTCCCCTCCCACATACTTCGCCCTTAAAATTATGCTCAGATAAAAGAAGAAATAACAACGTTAAATTCCATAAATTGCAGAATTTGAAATTTAACGTTGTTAATTCTTTTTTACTTTTCAAGCACAGATGTATTGATTCAACTTCAGGCTCATATATTTCCAGCAACTGCTTCCATAGAGTCCGTACAGATTTCAACTTATCTAAAACTCTTTAACTCATTAGTATACTTATCACTGTGAATTAAAACTGCAAAGAAAACCAATATGCAAGTCATTTTTCTCGAGGAAAGTAATTATAAGCAATTTCTCGTATAAAATCACTAAAAAAAATCTAATACACTGGTTCTACAAATCTTAAGTACGTTTTCACTGTAATACATACCCAGATATGTGCTATAATATTTATTTCGAATGTTTTTCTTATTTTGGCACTGTCAAGCTGCAAGAAAGGCACATTTTGCATCAGACCAGCGTTGTTCAACAATATATAGACATCTCCAACATTCTGAAGGACCAACTTCGCTTTTTCATTAACGTCTTCTTCTGATGTAACATCACATCTGTACCACTTCGCCCATCCTCCCTTTGATGTTATTTCTGTTGCAACGTTTTGCACTTTTTCCTGTGAAAAAACATATTGTTACGAGTTCAGTACAACTTCAAACTTTCTTTAAATGACGACACAGTTCTTGAGAAGAACACGGGGGATTTATTTACAACTATGTACAAGAAATATCGTTAACAGCTGCTAAATTAACCATAGCAATTAAGCAAATATCCCGCAATTAATCGAATATCGTTAAGCACTGTACATTACTCAGTACACCCCGCATTTAAATCCAAAATACGTGAAAAGATCAAATTCGAAAATCACAGAGCAAGCGCTAATACATTAACAGACAGCAGTGAAAACATGACTAAACAGTTAGAAAGCAAACTGACTGACTCTCATTCACAAGACTCCCGGCGTTTTATACCAACAAAGAAATATCCAGAAAATAATACAATGTTCTAGCAATTTCTCATATTTTCTTTTTATTCCATTCACAAATCTTAACCTTCAGAAATGGAGGGACCGTATACTTCAGTCGAATGTTAGGGGGTTGTATGTACATTACAAGAAACTATTTACAGGTTACGTGACTAAGATAATTTTAGATGAAAAATAATAGAATGAACGTCAAATTTAGCCAGATCACAAAAATTAATCATAAAAATAATTACTATTTACAAAATTTGTAACAATATTTTTAAAAAATACCGTAATAACCGGTGTTATCACACAGCATTATTGAACATAGTGTAAATATTGTTCATCAGATCGTCGGGTTAGTAGGATAACCGTACCAGTATCAGACAAGTTTAAGACATCGCTCTCAGGTTTCAATCAGGTACTCTATTTTCTGAGCCTTTTAATGCATTTAGAATTTTTAAACTATTTCTCTCTCATGCAACTACACTTCACCTAACGTTTGGCTGCTTCTGGATCATCTGAATTAGTTAATTCCCTTTTTATTTGCCCAATTTCGAAAAATGGTCCAACCCCCAATAACAGACACCGAAAAGACTGATCATACTCAGTAACAGATAGGATGAGGAAAGGATGAGTATGGACAGAATCCCCTTTTCCTCCTCAAAAAGTGCAAACGTTCCTTATTTTTAGAACGAAAGCGTTGTTTAATTCAAATGAACATGAAACACCAGCTACCTGATGGTGTCTGTTAATAATCCTTCCATCACTGCCTTGTAAATACCATAAAATTCACTGTATGATATAAATACACCTTCCTTGTATGGCTCATAAAATTCACTCTAAACACTAGATGGTTGCACCGTATTCATGGGCCGCAGCAACATCAGTTTTACCCGCCTAAAACTCTTATTGTTTCACTCCAAACTGTCTGTTACTGTAACCTTGTCTGTATGTTGCCGTTACCCCAGGGTTTCCGCTACGGTCGCATTTCTCGCAAAATGCGAAAATACTATTCAAATTACGACAAATGGAACAAAGCATTTTCGCTTTTTTGCTCCAATATAACAAGAAAAAGAAGGGGGGAAAAGTGTACAGTCAGAGAGAGAAAGCGATATGGAACTTAATCATATTTATAACTCATATCTAACATGCATAAACTGTTATTAAGTTGAACAATATTTCGTCTTAATGGGCATTTTGTCCCCCCAATAAATACATTATTGGGGGTTTTCAGAAAAAAAAAGTTTGCTCCCTCAATATCAAGAACAATTCTGAATTTTTCATTTCAAATTTTTAAAAGATATCACATAACGTGCATTTATTTCTTCGAAGATGTCAAGTCTGAATTTTAGCATTTTGCTAAAGACTTTTCCCCCAATTTTAGTTTTTTTGCTAAAGAATTTTTAAACTTGGCTTAAACGCTGCGTTACCCTCCTATAAGTAAAAAGTAACTACAAGTCAGTGACCGCTTATCTAAAGAAATTTCCACATTCAAATACTTTACTACATACTTTAGGCAAAATTAAATTCCTATAGCAGATTCATATCGAAAGGGTTAAACTCTGCGTCAAAATTCTCTTGGTTCTGACATGCTCTGATAGTGGTGCCAAGGGTGCCCATATAGAAGGGTAAGAGGGGGCTGAAGCCCCCTTCCCTTAGAAATGAGGACTTCCTTGCTTTTAGTGCTTCTTTCTTCTTTCTTTGCAAAAATGTATTAAATAAATTTCCAGCCATTAATGAAAAAAGTGATTAAAAATGTCAAATTTTGATATCTCTGATCTGTACTGAAATTGGTTTCCATGGGGGAAAATATTTTGCTAAATCATTGGAAAAAATTTTGAGCCCCCCCCCCCCCCTTAAAATTTTGCATATGGGCGCCCTTGAGTGGTGCCGACCACATTTTGTCTGTAAGAGTTAAAGCCTCTAACGCAACCCCGTTAGGAAGAAGAAGAAAACAACTAGCAAACGCGATTCAGTTGCAGAAGTTGCGAGTTTACTAGGTAGCTATTTTAGCTCCTGGACTAGTTCAAAATTCTCACTAACTGTTCGATCCGGTGATGGTGCTGCCATCTATCGGTATATAAAATAATGGAGGCAAGGCACTTAGTATGCAGTCCTCGACATAAATACAGTTGAAGTCAGTTGTGACTCTAGAATAGAATAGAATAGAATAGAAGTTGCGAGTAGTTGCAGACAGTAGCGTACCAAGAGGTTTTGCAGGAGTGACTCTCGCCAGGGGCGCAGCAGGCAGGGAGACAGCATTTCAACTGATTTAAAAAAAAAAAAAGATTTTTTTAAAATTTTAAATTTAAAAAAAACAAGATCTTATGAGTAGAAAATGCTTTTATAAATGTAAATGAAAATAAAATAAAAACTCGCAAGAAAAAGAGGAAAAAAAACTACCCTTAATTCTCAAAAAAAAAAAAAAAAAAAAATTTAAAGAAATAAAGGGGAGGGGAGGGGTTACCCCGTGGCGTAAAACACTGTTCCGATTCAATGAGTTTGCCGAATACTTGCAAACACAATTTGTATACCAGGTGGAGGGCGTTCCATGCCGGATGATTTCATTCTTTCAAGGGGCGACATTTTGTCGTGTATAGTTTTCCTTCGGCTCTAAGTATTTATTCTCATTATAATAAATAATATACGCGTAAAAAGTCTTATTTTTACAAAATATTGGAAGGAATTAAATAGTGAATATATAGTACTTTTATTTTGCATATGTGTAAATGATCGTGATTTTTTAGTCAATTACAGACTAGTAATGCTTTTTGTATTTACTTTGCTTTCCTATAAATATAATAGATTTTTTAAATGCTTTAATTTTTATTTAAAAAATTTTTACAGGGTTCTTTTTTTCTTTTAGTAAAAGTGTAAATTATATTTTTTTTACATTCTCCTAGCAGTGGTTTGAAACAAAGTCTATTAAAAGGTAAAGCTGTTTAAAAAAAATAAATACACTGCTTTAAACGGAACTGAATTTTTTTTATTCTCATTTGGTTCAAGGCCAGTGGCGTAGCTACTGTGTTTGCCGCCCGTGGCGGTTCCTCAATTAGCCGTCCTTTTGTTGTGAAATAACTAATATATTAAACTATAAAAGATGTTAAAATTAAAACTAGAAATTTAATTAAAGAAAAAAGAAGACGTAATTAATGTCAGAAAAACTTGCAAATGAAAAAAGCGGAGGGGGGGATAAGGGTCCGCAAATGGAAAAAATTGCTAAATTTAAGTCAAAAATGCAAGTTTAGGCAATTTTTAGTAAAGTTAGGAGAAAGGGCGGGTTGGGTTTGTTTTCGATTTTTTTCCTAAGTGTCTCTTTTAGTCTTTCTTTGTTGAGGTTAGGGAATTGGTAGACATCGAACGGAAATTTTCCGAAACCAAAGTTTTAAAATGCAGCTTAAGCTACTTTGAAGAAGTTAAAGAAATTAGGAATTGTCAGACATTCAATTTGAAAATTTTAAGCTTTGCAATGTGCAATTTTATGCTATCTTCGGCAACCCAATTACATGCGTAGTCTATGTCTAACGAAGGCGTTCGGGAACAGGTACCTTACTGAAGTATTTTTTAAATTGAAGTCAATTTTAAGGGCGCCTTTGGTAGGATGGGGAAGGTTCGGGTTCTTTCTTTGGAAAGTTTTCGGCATTGAGGTCTCGAAAACGCAATTCTAGGATAACTTTGGGGACGTTAAGGGGTTTCTTAACGCCTAAAGGCACTAAAAATGTTGTGAAGCCAGCCGGCTCTCTCCTGGATAATTTCCGTAATTGACATCCGATTTTAGGTTTTGTTTGATAATGTTAGGAGGAAGAGGGGGTAGAATAATGTTTCCCTACCAAAATATTTCTTGAAGCTGAAGTTCATTTGCTATAACCAGAGAAAAATACTTTTTTAATTTTATTAGCATTTGGCATAAGCTTCCAAGAGAAAAAGGATAAATACAGAAGCAAATTAAATGCTAAATTTTTTTCTTTGTTGAATTTGTTTTAAATTAACTTAGTAGCTATTATTTTAGTTTGTAGAAATATTACTGCTTTTATATTTTGCAATTATGTGTTCGCTCTTTCCATGAACTATTAAGCAATATTACCACAAAAATTCTCTCAGATTTTATTGTGTGTTCGGTTCTTTTTTTGAGCAATCACGATTGCTTATTCCTTTCATTTGACCGTCCTTGATGTCCGGTTCCTTTTTCAGAATGGACCAGGGCACCGCCGTCCACCGGAGGACGGAGCTGCTCCTAGCCTCCACTAGCAGCACTGTCCACCGGAATCCCCTCCTCCTAGGCGGTGGCGTCGTCCATATCCTGCATACACACACGTCTACACACAAACAAGTCCTTACACACATACAGACACGTAACCGCCCAGGAGGAGGAGGAGGGGCAGGCTTGGGAGGACATGAGTCACTTCTAGAAACAATAGCCTCCAATGAGTAGGGTCCTGTCGCAACTCGTGATTGCGAAAAACATAATTTGAATTCAAAATGTCAGAATTCAAATTATATATATATATATATATATATATATATATATATATATATATATATATATATATATATATATATATATATATATTTGTGTGTGTGTGTGTGTGTGTGAAAGGAATTGAAGCAACCTCTTAAGCTCCAAGAAAACGACAAAGAAAAAAAATCAATAAAAATTACACATACGTGTATTTTCGAATTCGAACCTTCTTCACTTAGGAAAAAAACGGTTTATTTCTGTTTTGGTTGTTACTTATAACTTTATTCACAAGGATTCGCCAACTTCCTTCGGTTTTTGAAAGGGGTTCGTGAAAAAAAAAAAAACGTTGGGAACCGCTGGGTTAGGAGATCAAGTATACTCAGGGTTCAAATGCTGTTTTCACAAATTTATATTGAAATATCGATGTTTTAAAAGCGTAATTTTAGGCTATATGATGACACTTTAGAAGAGAAGGTGGGGGTTGACTCCGGGAAAGTTTCCAGAATTAAAGGCATAAATATGAAATTTTTGGCTGTGTTTGCTACCTTAGAGAAAAAGGCAGGGTTAGGTGCACTGTCCAGAAATTTTTCAGCATTTCGGTCTGAAAACACATTTCTAAGCTATCTTTGGTGATATCAGGGAAATTGACGAGAGACTATAGTGCTGTCAAGCCTAAAAACATTTTGAAGCTATCTTTTGCGCTATCAAACTACAGAGTGGAGGTGGGAGAGATTATCAACGGGAATTATTTGAAATTAAATACGCTGAAACGCATTTTTTGACTGTTTGGCTAAGTTGAGGACCTAAACCAAATGCTGAAAAATGAAATTCGCTTACCTTCCATATGGAATGAAGTTAACAGGTGATTCAAAGTTGTCGGATAGATTTTTTACTCTCAAAAGCAAGAAAACAGAAATCCATTTCCTTCTTTTGAAGTAGTGAACTCTTGTAATGAATCCAAAATCAAAGCAAACTTTGAAACATATAAAGGCGCACCCTTTGAAGAGCAACAAATTGTTTCGTGTACCATTTCACACCTCATCCTTTCTTTGAAACCACATCATCCTTTTTTTTAAACCTTGTCGCCATTTTCCAGAAGTAAAAAAAAGCAAGTTTTTGTTTTTTGTTTTGTTGTTGGAGGTTTTCAATAAACTCTTAAAATACAGTACTAACTTTTAATTCATAACGAAAATTGGAAAATTTCATTGTATTCTTCCTCTGGAGTTAACCTCTACAGTCAAAAAAAAAAAAAAAAAACATGGGTCCCATGAACTCATGACCTCAGAGAAAAAACAAGGAACTGTAATGATATGCTAGCAAGAAAAATACTTGTTCTGTATCAAAGTAATTTAAATCTAGTAGTGATACAAAAGTCTTCGATTTCGAAGAGATTCTCTTTTTGCCTGCAGGAACAAATTAAAACCATAATTTCCTTATTTGAAAAATACGTTTATTTTTTCCGTATCAAAAGGGTCAATTTGCCGCCCCTCGAAAAGTGCCACCCGGGGCGGACCGCCCCTTCCGCCTCACCCTAGCTAGGTCACTGGTTCAAGGACGTACATTATTTATGTTAACTAACGACTTGCAAATATTATTTATTTTATTAAATTTATGTGAAGTGGTGAGGGGAGAACTAAAATTTTTGGGAAGGGGAAAATTTTTAATTTGCTTTATGAAATCCCAATTTTATCGAATGACAAAATTTGAGCATGCACACATATACATACATAACATCTATTGCGAAGGAACGTTGGAAGTCATGGAAAACAATTTAAAAAAAGAAAGTAAGGCAATACTGTCTCCAAATTTGTCGAATTAATTAGTCAAATGTCCCCCCCTCCCCCCAAAATGGGAGGTCACAGTGACTTCCATCGTGGCGACCCTGGAGAGGGGCGCAATTTCTTAAGTTCACCAGGGGCGCCAGACCCCGTAGGTACGCTACTGGTTGCAGAAGAGCTCAATATTAAAATAGAAAATGGAGTAATATCAAGCATATATTTGCCAATAACCAGCTCATATTAAAGTGAGTGCATTTGTGCAAAAAGTCAAAGGGAGATAGTCAAAAAAGATACCAGTGCTGTTCGAAATTAATAAATTAAAAAAACAAGAAAGAAAAAAAAACTGCAAAAAAAATATGAGCTTATATGGCCAACATAGCACAGCGTACTACCACAGCATAAATAGAATCACTTAAAAAGGCATTTCGACAATTGATTTTAGTTTCAAGTAAAATTACTTTCAAGTAAAAGTGTAGTAAACAAATGTAGGCGTTTTTAACGATATTTTACCACGCTACATTCAATGTAAGAATGAAACCAACAGCTAAACAAATATCGTGACTTGAACGATCATGAATCATGTTTTCTGTTGTTTGTTGTCAAATAGCCAGCACAATTCATCCTTATAGTTTGAGAGAGAGAAAAAATGCTCACAAAAATGGATTTAAACAAAAAGCAGGTATTTTTTTATCTCTTGGTTCCTTTTTCTCCAATTACGTAAATCAATACATAATGTCCTATTATCGACAAACTATCAGAGCAGCAAGATGCACGTACTAAAAGAAAAACAGTACAAAAATAAATAAAAAACGTAATTGTACAGGATGAGAAAAAAAAGGAACTTTTTTACAATATTTGCGTTTGAACTATTTCCCTTTTTAACAGATCTTCCGTTGAGTGACATTTAAAGTTGGGCTGCGGCATCGATGTCGATGTTTTCGAAACATCGATGCAAACATCGATGTTTAAGATTCCATGTTTTTCTAACAACTTATGAAATAGCAATTTTTGTTGCATCGAGTATATACTCTTGGACGCCCCCTCCCTCGAAAATTCGAAATGACGGGCCTGATTACATGTCGTCTGTTCTAAAGAATTAGACTTCCTTTGGAGAGCTGGGATGCCCACAAGAGGGGATTATGGCGCAAGTTGCGCCATCAGAATATTTGGGGGTGGGGGATTTTTTTAATTAATTTTTTTTATTTATTTTCTGATTTGTTTTTAATTTAAATTATTAATTTTATTTTGTATTATTTTATTCTGTTTTCGTATATTTCATTTATTTATTTAATTTGTGTGTGTGTGTGTATGTCATTAAAAATCAGAACTTTTCTAATAAAATAATAGCAATAATAATGATAATTGAAAATATATAAATAAATAAATAAAATATTTTTAAAAAATAAACAAAATAAAAAATAGAGATAAAACATAAAAAAGGGAAAGACTGTCAAGAAAAAAGGGGGGGATTTGCGCCATTGAAATTGGGGGGGGGATGGGCATCCCTGTTGGAGATAAAAGTTAGCATATGCCTTTTTCCAGCTCTACGTGTTAACTAGAACATTCAGTGTCATCCCTACATCGAGTCATATGGGCCTCATGGTAAATTTGGACCCGCTTATTAAATAGCATAAAAGCATAAAATCACCGATAGTAATTTAAGTCTTCAAAAGCGATCATTTTTAGCTCTTTTGTTGCTTTATGATTTCTAGTGGGGTCTTAATAATTCCAGTTACCAGTAGATATGTGTTCTCTCTTCCTCCACCTAAATTACTTTTATTGTTGCCATGTCATAGTTAATTATCACTAAGAATTTATGGGGTGCCATTGCCTCGAAAGGTTGAACTTCTTTTTGTGACATAAAACAGCACAAGAACGATTTACACCACAAAGAGTGAAATAACACCTAGGGCTTCGGTGAGAATCGAAACCACGACCTCCAGCATTCGAAGCAAAGCTTCAACCTCAGAGTCACAGAAGTCCCACCTGAATTATTTCCCTTGCAGAATGTGATTAAGATTATGATGAATTTCGATGAAGCCTGTTAAACACAATTTGGTGCAAAAAAGCACACACAGATGTAAAACAAAAAAAAAAAAAAAATCTCCTAAAATCAAAATGTAAAGAAAAAATATCTCTATCTGTTTAATTATCAACCGCTTTAGTCGCAATCTTTTATTGATATTCTTGCCTCCTCGTAAAAATAAAGCCATGAATAAATAAAGTCTCTTAAGGATTCGTATGAACCTGAAAAAAAAGAAGAGAGAGGGGCTGAAAGTTGCAACACTCAAAAGAATTTTCATGAATGAGTCACAGTTAGAGTTTCTTTTTGAAATTTTTAGACGACCCCTTCTCTCTTCCTTTCATGGATGCGCTCTTTCTCTTCTGTTAAAAATATTAAACCACCTGTGCCAGTTAGAAAGAGAGAGAAATTAACTATCCGCACTGACATTTACCACGAACAAACAAATAAATCGGTTTAAAATCTCAATTTAAGTTCCGCTTCGCTGATTTCGACTGGAGGCCAGTCCTCGCCCTCGAAACCGCCCTCAATTCTTCAGATGTGAACCAAAGTGTTGGAAAAAATCAGGGTCAGTGGCGCATCCCAAGGGTAACCAAGGTCGGCCAGGGGAGACAGAAGGTGAGGAGCGATGCTCGCGAAGGTCAGATCCTCATCCGAAGGACCCCACAGCGCAAAACGGAGTCGTTGTCCTACTCAAGGGAGGGATTCGTGTCAAGGAAAGTGGTCTGCGTCCTTGGGATGAGGAGGAAAGAGAGCTTGGGGAAGTGTCAAGCATCCCCCCTCTCTGATACAGAAACGCAGTTTATTGAGAAGGCCAGATCAAGCGTCCGACATTAATAAAAGGGACATCAATTAATCGTCTTTATTTTCCCTTTTATTTATGTGGTGCTTTTGAACAAAATATTTCTTGGATTTTGAATGACCAAGCCTAATGCATTACTAGGAGTGTCGAGAAGGGCGGGCCTGTTATTTAGGGGGGGGGGGGGGGTCAGGAAGGGGCAATGGAGCCCCCCCCCCCCCCTCCCTCCAGGTTTTGAGAAATTAATGTGTTCTCAGAAATGTGAGAGTGGTTTTGTTGTTTTTCAAAATTATATGCATTGACCTTTTGACTTTCCTTAGAAAAATTTTAAATGACGGGCCTGGAGAAAGGGTGGGTATGACTTTTCAACGATTTCGCCCTTGTCATGGACACGTCAGTCTGGGATAGTCAGTAACTGAGCTGGAGGCAGATCTCACCTTATTGAAGCTGAGGTTACCTTATCAACAAACTGTCGGCTGTCGGTATTTTTCATGTAGTTCTTCCTTAGTCCTGGCTTAAGAGTGGCAACTTACTGCTATTGCATATTTCCCCCAAAAGTGTAAAAATTGTAAAAACTGGCGTTGGTTTGGACAAATTTTTAAAATCTTCCTTATGTAACTATTCGAGGGGAGAGAATAATAATTCTAATTGAATGAAGGGATAAAAAAATATGGAGGGGGCCCCAAAAACTCATTTGTGAAGAGCCCCAAAATTTTTGTGCATGCCTTTGGGTTCGATAGTGTAGCTCAGCAGGGAGGTCCCATCCCACTCTTTAATGACTTAAACGGAATAACTATGCTTGATCATACTTTTTTTTTTTTTTTGATGTAACACACATAATTACAAAGTTACTCTGTCTAAAATACGTTGGTTCTTATATTACTTAAGAGGTTGTTTCGTTTGCTGAAACCACTCGAGAAGTTTATTTTATTCTGAAGTCACTCAGGAAGTTCGTTTGATTGCTGAAATTACTCGAGAAATTAATTTGACTTTAAAATCATGCTTATTAATCGATTATGCAAATCTCTTGATCATCATTAAAGCCATTAATTGATTTAACCAGTGTTTTTCTTCAATCAATTAATAGTATGACTGCCATTTACCCTTTCAGAAATATTTGCACCGAAAAAAAAATTTAAAAAATTCATAGGATATTTTTTTTCCAAGTACCAAAAATTGGAAAAACAAAAATAAACAAATACGCTTCACAGCAAAAAAATAAAATAAAATGTTTAGGACATAATTCTGGGCGGTTCTTATATAAAATGACCCCCTGAATTCAAATATGACAACCGTTTTCCCCCCTACACTTCCCACTTTATTGAAATGATGCCCCCAATTTTTTCCAGTTTTCGAAAGTTTTATGACTTTTATTTTTATTTGGTGGAAAAAAAAGAAGCATTAGATTTGCTATTAACACTCTTCTGGAGGGCTGAACTGGTGTAAAGTTCAAAAGGAGGAACGTTTGGAGCAAGTTGGGAGATTCGTGGGGGTATCCCCCCCCCCCCCCAAAATATTTTTTAGATCATCAGAACCGATCTTTCTTTCCTGGGGGTTAGTTTTGCAATTTTTTTCGCTTATTTTTTGGCACGGAACCAGAGTATAGGACTCACTCCTATGAGCTCTATGTCCGAAAAACTTTTCACGTTGAAAAGAAATGTAAAAAAGAAAAAACAAAGTATCGCATTTTGCATAGTCAGAGTCGCATCGCAGATATTCTGTAAAGAACCTCCTCGTATTATTTATTCACCATACATTCAAAGATACATTTATAATTAAAAATGAACTTAGGTATTCTTCTAAAGTAGCATTAATGCATATATTTGTATTTCTTGGGATGCCCCGGCTCCAGTTTTTATCATTTCATGCTATAGTGAAAAACAATGGGGGCAGTACATCCCCAGTAATATAAATATTCATTAATGCTATATTGTGGAATTCATTTTAATATTAATTATATCTGTGAATGTTAGTTGAATAATACGGGAAGGTTCTTTACTGAAGATTTGCGATGCGACTCTGACTATGCAAAATACGATGCATCCGAGATATATTTTTTAATGTTTTTTCATAACGTGAAAAGTTTTTTCGGGGCTCATAGGTATCAGTCCTATACTCTGGTTTTATGCCGAAGAATAAGTGAGTAAATTGTAAAACTAAATTATTTTTAATTGTAAAAAATTGTAGCTTAGAAAAAGAGATCGGTTTCGATGATTTAAAAAATCTTTTAGGAGGGAATACGAACTTGCTCTAAATGTTCATGTTTTTGAGTTTTGCACCTCTTTAGCCCCTCAGAAAAGTGTTAATGGATAATATAATGCTCCCTTTTTTCCCAAATAAAAATAATAGCTATGTCAAAAACTGAAAGAAAAAAAAAGGAGGAGGCATTTCCAAATTGTGAGACGTGATGGGGAAAAACGGTGGTCATGTATGGATTCAGGGGGTCATTCTACTTAAAAATCACCCAGAATTATTTCAGAAACATTTTGATTTTTTTTTTTTTTTTTTTTTTTTTTTTTGCGGGCAGTGCTACTAATTTTGAATCCATAGCAAATATAGGTAAAAGATGAACTATGTTTTCTCGTTTGATGCAAAATACTTTAATTTTCTCAAAAGAAAGAAAGATTATTAATAAAAATAAAAAACGCTTCGCTCCTCCATAGATAAATTGGTAAATTGTGTAATCCTTAATAATAATAATCAAAAGAAAAAAAAAAAACAGATTAAGAATCAAGCAATGAGACAGAAAATCTTTAGTTAAGTTCTCCTCGGAAAACTTATATCTTACCTCATTAATGTCCCACAAGACAACTTTAGCACCTAACTCTGCTGATTTTATGGCCAACTCCCGGCCTATCCCTTGAGCGCTACCTGTGATGAGAATGATTTCATCTCTCAGATCTTTTTTCCGCCTAGGCAAAAGAGATCGAACTGTTTCAAAACAAAAAATCCATATCAATTTCACACACAATGCTGTAAAGTCCCTGGAGAAAAGAGCGATAGAGCACAGACTGTCCCACATAGACATGATCCTAGAACAGTTAAAAGCTCTACTCAAAGATTAACACCACCAAACTCGTTTTTGAGGCAACACTCCACACAAAAAACTACCACCAGCGGACTTATTATTGAAGCAGGATAAACACTCCACACAAAAATCTACCACCAGCAGACTTGTTTATGAAGCAGGTTAAATACTCCTCACAAAAAACTACCACCACCGGACTTGTTTTTGAAGCAGGCTAAACTGTCCATACAAAAAACTACCACCAGCGAACTTATTTTTGAGGCAAGTTAAACGCTCCACACAAAAAAATCTACCACCAGTATTATTATTTCTTAGGCAAAATGAAATCTTACTTAGATGGAATAAGTTTACTAATTGCCCATAGGGAAAACCGTGAGAAAAAGGAAAGTTGTCAAAGTGCACGAAAACAATTGAAATGGACAGAATTAACGCAATCGCAGTGGAGTGAAAGAAGTGTTGTTGATTCGTGAGTTGCAATTTCCTTCTCCATCGAGGGAGATAATCGTGAACGCGAAGGATAAGTCTGCAGGAAATGGTCAAATCAATGAGGAAAGAATTAACTCCTGCATAACCGACCTTTTAAGAAATGATTCTTTAATGGATAAAAGGGGTTTCTTTGTCGAAATAGAACTAAGCGTGAAGTTACAAAGGACTTAGTTGGAACGAGAGTGGTGTAAGTTATTCTAGTTTCGAGCAACTGATGGCTTTGCAAGACCATCTGCAAAAAGTCAAGGTTTCTTAAATGTTAACTTCAAGAGAAAGAGCGATTTGCAGTTAAATGCTGGCATTTTTGTGATAATTATTATTATGCATCAAACCAAATACAGTGGCGCAACAGCCAAGACCTACTGCACCCATCTCAATTTTCCTGACCAAGGGATCTGGGGTGCAAGGCAGTTCCGGTTAGTTGGTCAGTCGAGCGCAGAACCCTCAGAGTTTAGTTCCCAAGCACGGTTTGTACTTATTTTATCAATCCACTGAAGGATGTGGACGGCTGAGTCGACCATGTCCGACTCGGGAATTGAACCCAGGTCTGTGGCACTGGCACCTCTGCCAGTGCTTGTGGAGTTAGAATCGGACTGATTTTTGGGGTAAAGGAGTCGGAGTCGAAGGTGCTAAAAATTTCCGGAGTCGGAGTCAAAGTTTCTAAAATTTTGGGAGTTGGAGGCGGTCATTTTCCCGCCGATTCGGCAGCCCTGGGGAAAAACCACTCACATTCGAAAATGAAAAATGTTCTACCAGAATTCGTTCGATGAGGAAAAACACTCTCACTTTAACTACTCCGTCTAGCAAACCGTTGCTTTACATTTAAAGGATAAGCTACATGCTACAGAGAGAGTAGCATCTTCCCCTTTGCGTTAGAATACCTAATACGTATAAAAAATTTTTTCTTGGTGTGAGTATTTTGCTCATGGCGAGTGACGCAAGTTCTCGAGGGTTGTAATTACTTGGATGATTTCCACCATTGTCATTCTTCAGTTACGATGGGTTTACTGAAAGATTGTGAGATACGTCGAAGGACAGTCTTAAATGAAAAAGGAAGAAAAAAATTATGACTGCTTGTTCTAACTGCGGCTTGGAAATTGACTTACATCACTATATCATTCTCGCCTCAACACCAGTTTAGTTTAGTGGCCAATGTTTGTCAATGGCACAACAAGATTTTTTTTTTTTTTTTTGGTACTGTATATTTTTTTCTCTCATCCGATAGGAGGGAATCCTGGGGGTTTCCATCAGAAAATGATTTAAACTGTGGTTTCAAAAACGCAGTCTTAGACGATGTTTGGTGGCGTTAGAGGGAAGAGAGGTTCAGGATACTGATTGAAAATTTTTAGAAATTGAAGTCTTAAAAACGCGATAGTAGGAAATATTTTTTGACGTTAAGGTAAAGAATATTAAGTAGTATTAACTGATGTGTAAGTTTCATCTTGATGGCTATACTTTACACTTATAGTTATGAAAAGAACATGCGTCCCATGTGCGTTCGTTTTAAAACTTACGAGAATTTATATTGCTATTAAAAACTCATAATCACAAATTTTTCAGACAATCTGTGAGAAATTTTGAAACTTTATGGGCGTAACTCCAGAGCAAAACGACGGTTCAACAGTTATGGTCTTCAGTTCAAGAGATAAAATTTCACATAAAACTGGAAACAAATACAGGAGCTGGACTGGAATTCCGTAAATTTCAATACAAATTAAGTACTCTGCTTCTTTTTGTAAATTCCTCACAAGCATCTCCACTTTTTCGGCATTTTTTTTTTTTTTTTTTTTTGATGAACAATAACAATGATACGTGAAATACACCGCCAGTTCAGTCATATCCAGCCGAGTACTGCAGTTTCCTGCTGGATATGACCTCGGCTGGATATGACTGAGCTGGCGGTGTATTTCACGTATTTCTGCCTTAGCCCTGGCTATAGGGCGGTAACTTACTGAAAATAACAATGATATTCAGTCCTTTCTGTGACGTTATATAGAACGCAAATAAACATTTAACCCCAGTCGGCAATACAATACCTGTCAATTCTATGTATACATACAAAACGGGGTACATCACCAAACATTTTTAGTTTACTGCTTAACACCAGCACTGCATCGTTATCAGACACAATATTTCTCTGAATTCTAAAAATACCATGATCGGGGAAAATTACAGAAGCGTAAGCATTACTTCCTGTGGCAAAAATGATGCTATGGAGATTATAATTCCATTCTCTTGGTCTAACTTTGTGGTTGTAATACGTATCGGCATTTCGGTATATCGGTGTTTCGCCCCCTTCAGATTCTTAAAACCGTATTTTACAAGGTATAATTAAGGTACTTGGGTATTTTCTACAAATGGTAAATATTTTTCAATTAAAGAATTTCTAATTTAACATACTATATGTCTATCTATTTTAAATCCATTCTATGTATTATACCATATTATCTTATTTCTACTTTAAACTTTTTTTTTTTTTTCGTCAATGAGATTATCAAAACAAATTATTGAATGCCAAAATTAGGCTTCAAAAATAGAAATTAATAAAGAATTAATTTAAAAAAACATCGGGTGTTTTCATCACTTTATCGTGTAAGGAATCCCATTTTCGGGAAAATTAAAAAAAAAAAAAGAAAGAAAACGTGTTACTATTTACTCTATTTCTTCTCATTTCTTCATTTTCTTTTCTTTTCTTTTTTTTTGGTCAATTATAAAAATTATTATTATACTGCCCTAATGATCAAACTATAATATATGATTATAACATCTGCTATTTCATTTTATATTTGTTTTTAATTAATTGTTTGTATTTTTATAGTTTATGCCTTTTGTGTAAAAATGTGTAATATGGATGCTTCACTTGCCAAATCGACTTCCAATAAACAAAAAGTAGAGAAAAGTTGTGAAGAAGATGATGTTTTCCATAGGAGTGAATAGGCCCTCGTGTTACATTTTCTGCCATCACGTGGTCAAAAATGTACTGAACCGCCCGAACAGGAGTAAAGGTAGCTTATATGCGGCAGGGTGTTTTGATTGGATTTTGTTTTGAAATGGGGTTGTTTCCTTCAGTCAAAAGTACTTTAGTCACTGAAATTGATAGAATAAGCAAAAAAATAAAAAATAACATGGAGCGAGAAAAAAACTTTAATTTTCCCAACGCTTGATTTTTAATTTATTTTTTTAAATGTTCGATTTTGAAAATAAGGCGTGATCTTTTTGATGTCACAAGTGATGTATTTTGGCGTATCTGCATTTCCACGTTATTGGCGTTTCCACGATGTGATAGTTAAGAAACGAATTAAATATTGCGCTCTACGCTTGCTATCAACCATATGGTTGCTAACATACGTGAGTAAAAGAGCGAATTAATATTGTGATCTGCGAATGGGATCATTTCGAAAATTTTAAAAGTATATTTTTCTCAAAGAGCATGCTTAAAAACATAGGATCTGGCCATTTTTTTAATAAATTGTTTAAGTTTAATATTTAAAAAAAAATGCTTAAATCTGTGCGCTTTCACTGTCTACATTTCTTGCCGATGACATCACAAATGATGAAATGCCATTCTGTGTTGCCATTTATAGAGCAAAATATTTAATTTGCATCTTTACTAACGTGTATTAGCAACGATATGGTTGATAGCAAGCGTAGAGCGCAATATTTAATTCGCTGCTTGATTATCATAACGTGGAAACGTAGTAGAAAGATGCGCGAAATTGCATCATTTGTGACGTCATAAAGACCACGCCTTGTTTGAAAAATCGGACATTTTATAAAATTAATTAAAAAATAACTGTTGGGAAAAATGAAAGAATTTTCTGGGTCGATGTTTTTTTTTTTTTTTCTTATTCTATCAATTTTAGAGTGACTAAAAGTGCTACTTTTGACTGAAGGAAACAACCCCATTGCATTTCATCATTTGTGAAATCATCGGCAAGAAATGTAAACAATGAAAGCGCACAGATTTAAACTTTTTTTTTAAAATAATAAACTTAAACAATTTTTTTAAAAAATGGCCAGATCCTATGTTTTTCAGCATGCTCTTTCAGAAAAAAAATACTTTTAGAATTTCAGAAACGACTTCATTGTGTTTTCTTTTACAGTTGTGTTTAATTGCTTTGATCTTCTACTTAATTATTTTTGCCTTAAGGTAAGCATTTTTTGCTCCCCAGTTTCATTCAGTGCTGTGGTTGTAAAAAATTCTGTGGGGAAGCACAGCATTTTTTTTTTTATGATCGATGACAAATGACATGATTTTGGATTTTCGTCAGCCAAAAAAAGTCAGTTCAGATTACTTACAGTGGCGGATACAAGTGGGAGAGGGTCAGTCATGTCCCCGCCCCCCCCCCAAACCGCGGGGAAATTTTTGAATGTTTGCTTGAAAATACATTAAAAACAAAGGTCGAAACCATGAGAAAAAGTAAATATCTTTTTGAATTCAATTTTTTGGGTATTACATGAAGTGGTGGATAAAAAGAAAGGGGGGATGGGTAATGGGAGTCGTGAACCCCCTCCCCCAATTTGTGACAGCACTTTTTAATCTGTTATAAGGTTTATTGCATTTGAGTAGTGAAAATGACTGCTTGAAAAAGAAAGAAAAGAAAACCGGACCGAAACCACAAGAGAGAGTAAATAATTTTTGAATCCCCCCCCCCCTTTTTGGGTATTACATGTCACTTTTCTATTTATATGCAGGCAATAAATTAACTCTTCTTGAGACAGTCTCTTCTTCGTGGCAGCTGTCTTTAGGCGCCAGTATAATGAAAGAAGTGTCTGCCGCCCGATCGCTTTTTATAGAACAAATTTAATCGCCGATAGTTATAGCAATGTGTCAATGTTTTTTATGTAAAGTCTCTGTAGGTTATTATTTTCTGTGGTAATTTTTAGATAGTTTCGTTTTTGTTCGTACTGAGTTTATTTTTAAATGTGCTGTAAATAGTTAGTTTAAATCAGTGTTTTGAACTTAGTGCTGGGCGAGAAATGTAAAATTTTAGTGTCGTGTTTGCCCAACACGCAACACCTCGTTATAGGAATGTTCCTGTAAATTAGCCCATTTTATTAGACGGAAACTGCTGAAAAAAGCCGCGTTTGTTAGAAAAAGGACTACCTGCAACCAAAATAATGAAGCGTTTGGGTGAGAAACATTGTTTTCCCCCTTTGGAAAAGTTAAAAAAAACTGATGAACCCAAAACCAATGGAAACATATCTAGAGTTTTTGTATCAGACTCTGAGACTGCGACGTCTTCGTTCGCCTCTGATTTTTCGACAGTTGAAAAGATTTGGTGTATTCATCTATGTCCGAGTTATATTCATAAAATATTTAATTTTAAAGAAGATTTTCGCCGCATTTTTTACTATTATTTATAGTGAAGTTTATTGTATTTTTATGCGTACAAGATGGATGTCTGTCCTGTGTTGGGTATTATGCTAATATTTAATCAATTATCTAAATGTATCATGTTCATAAAACATTTAATTTTTATTAGATTTTCGTAGTATTTATTTATTTTGTTGTGTTGGCTGGTGTGAATACTGATCTAAACAGGTTATAATGCAACTTCATTAGGTCATTTTAATGCATTGAATTATTATTAATTAAGTTTAATTAATAATATCTTAAGCATCTATATATATAATTCTCTTACGTGCCGGCAAATGAAGGGGTGAATTTCTAAACCTCTGTTGGCAACACTTCGCCGATAAATCATGTAAACAAACTTCTACGTTGTTTTGAAATCTTGAATCACAGAATACTCAACGAACTTTTTTTTTTTTTTTGAGATGAGTTTGAGTCGGGCTGTGGCCCATTTCAACCTTAATCAGCAAAGAAAAGCTCAAAGAACGCAGGAAACCGTTCTTGAATCCAATTTAAGACGAGCCATTTCCAGAGTTGTATTCTCTGATTCGCTGCCGATAATTTTTAGCGGCTGGGGAATTTTCAGTCAGCAGTTCCTTCAACAGATCAGGTGCGTCACACAATGCCGGTAACCGCACCTTTCCGTCATGGCAACATTTAGTATATTTATTTGCAGTATTACGCTCTTTCTGCCAATAAAGAGCACCACAAAATTCGCATTCTTCACACATTGCTCCACAATCATGTTCATCGGCAATGTTGTTTTGAACGCGTAGGCGCTTTGAGCGTCGTCTATTCTCTGCTTCAGTACGACAGTTCAGTTCAAAATGAATAACCGAGAAAGAATTTACTTTATTCCTTTTATTCTCAGCTGAAAGGTTTCGCCAAATTTGTTTAGGGTTATAGTAGTTTTAGTATTGTGCAAGCAAAGTAGCCTTGGCGAGTTTTCGCGTTTTTAGTTAAACCATTTTTTGTTCGTGACGTGGCAAGGATTCAGAATAACAACAAGAAGGACAAACGTTTGAGAAAATATGTTTGGTGCTCTCTGAGCCTGTTTTTAGTCATGGCCAGCTCTATGTGGCATTATCAAGAACAAGATCTTTTGAAGCAGTGTCAGTTGTGGCTCCCAAACGGGACATTTTTAATTGTGTATATGAGGAAGTTTTCTCAGATTAGAATATATAAGAGTGTAAATATGTAAATATATAAGAGTGTAAATAATGTAAATACATCCCTCGGGGGAGCCTGTAACCCCTAGAGGGCGCGTCCCCAGGTGGCGGATAGGGGAATGCCTTCATTGGTTTTCCAATGGGTGGTAGAAGGGAAATAAAATACCTTCCGCGGACCAACAGGTAGAAGTGCAATCTCTCCAAAGCAATGACAGACACTTTTGTATCTATAATGGTAAAGTTGTGCACATTGCCAAGGCAGTCATCTTACATACAGCAAAGTTAAACTGTCGAAAATCTGGCTGAAGCAGACAAATTAACATTATGAACGTAATTTTCATATTGGTTAAATGGATGGTGACCTAAATGCAATTACCAACTTTAATTTTTACGGAAAATTTTAGCTAGGCTAATGTATTGGCATACAGCGAGCGAGCGAAGCGAGCATGGATCGCGAAGCGATCCACAGGGAACTGCGTAAGCAGTTCCGGGGGTTGGCGAGCGATAGCGAGCAGGGGGCGATAGCCCCCTAGTATTTAATTTATAATTGTTAAAATTAATTAAGTTTTCAACCAACTAATGGCAGATTTTGTGCTTTTGTTGACACCTAAAGAAACCTAAGTTCAGGAAAATTGCCGTACGTAAGACTACATTCTTGAGCATGACCCCCCCCCCTCTCCCCCGTAGAATGAAATCCTGTATCCGCCCCTGATTACTTACGCCAGTTTCAATTTCAAAAGCCGACATTTATTTATTTATTTAAACACGCATCGAAAGTAATTTACACCAAATTTGATTTATTTTTACAATAAGCAACCAAATATTTTGGGGGGTGGCGTTCCCTTTCACCAACAAAACTAGTTTCTTTTCTTTTCCCATTTGTTCTTTTTAAAAATCTATTTTTGGCTTTAGGAATGCTATTTTGCTAGTTTTACGAGAAATTTAAAAATGTTCGGTTTCTGGGGTAGGTGAGCTGTGCCACCACCTAGGGCGGGAGGCTTGACGGGCAGTGAATTTCATGATGGCAAAATGTAAGAAAGCGAAAAAAAAAAAAAAAAAAAATAAATAAATATATATATATATATATATATATATATATATATATATATATATATATATATATATAAAATAATAATAATCAAATTTGCTCTTTAGTTTTTTTTTTTTCTTTCCTTTTCTTTGCAGCTCAAATTGCAACAATACGCAGGGGCGGACTGGGTTCCCCAAGAGGACGCCAACCTAGACCCCAAAGGGCGCAAAATAAATAAATAAATAAAATAAATTTAAAATAAATAAACTTAAAAAAAAAAGCTCGAAGGCGTACACGTTCGAGGACGCAAATAAAGTAAAACGAAATTTTGAAAATAAATAAATAAATAACTAAACGATGGTGCACTGGCTCGAGGGTGAAAAAAAAAATCTCGTACACAACACACAGATTTGAAGGCACGCACACACACACAAAAAAAAAAAAAAAAAACGAAGATGCTAAAGCAGGTTTACTGGCACAAAAAAAAGTACACAGGTTCGAGGGTGCTAAAAAAATCAAAGCTCACAGGTTTGAGGGCTGAAAAAAAATCGGAGGCACACAGGTTTGAGGGAGTAAAAAAGACCAAAGGCGCACGGGTTCAAGAGCACAAAAAAATAAAATGAAGAAAAAAAGTTCGAGGGCGGGGAGGGGGGGAGTACACAGGTTCGAGGGTGCTAAAAAATCAAAAAGCTCACAAGTTTGAGGGCAGAAAAAAGAAAGAAAAAAAATAGAAGACACACAGGTTTGACGGAGCAAAAAGGACCAAAGGCACACAGGTTCAAGGGCTCAAATAAAAAAGAAAGTTCGAGGGCAAAAGAAAAATGACGCATATGTTTGAGGGCACCCCCTCGAAGTTGTTCAGGTTTGAGATTTGAGGGAGGAAAAAAAAGGCACTCAGGTTTGACGTTTGAGGAAGGAGCAGAAAAGAAAACTCTCTCAGAGGTTCAAGGGCGCAAAAAATAAATAAATAAATAAATTTAAAAACAAAATGTATAAAAATTTAAAAATTACCCCACTTGTCTAGTTTACTTACCATGAATCAAGATTTCTCCCCTACTCACCTAGTTTCATTGCACAGTCGATATTAAAAAAAGAAAAAAAAACTTCTTTCGAATTTTCAAAATTAATTTGAATTCTGAAATTTTGAATTCAAATTATGTTTTTCGCAATCACGAGTTGCGACAGGACCATACTCATTGTTCAGTAAGTTACCGCCCTATAGCCAGGGCTAAGGCAGAAATACATGAAATACAGGAATTAACTGAGCTGGCGGTGTATTTCATGCATACTCATTGGTTACTACCATAGACATGGGAACCGGTTCGCTCTCGCTGAGCGCTAGCGAACCGGTTTCCATGTCTATGGTTACTACCAGGGCTGTGGAGTCGGAGTCGGAGTCGAAGAGTCGGAGTCGGATAGATTTTGGGGTAAAGGAGTCGGAGTCGGAGTTGTTCAAAAACATGCCGACTCCGACTCCGACTCCAGGCTTCTAATTTTCTTTCCTTTTCACTGATTCTTCTTGCATTTTTTAAAAACTGACTACCAATTGGTTCGATTACATGTATAAAAAGATACTAATGTGATACAATAACAGCCGTTATGGCAATCAGCTAGCTTGAGTGCTTACCGAACTTTCTGTAGCCGTCCCCTAGTTTGCTTGCTTTTGAACTTAACTAATAGCAAGTGTCAGCAAACGATTTTGTTGCCTAACATTTTCAATTAATCACTTTCAAATAAAAATAGAAATACAGTGTTTTGTTCGATCTCAGTTATAAAATAGTAAAAGAAATGTAACAAATTAGTAAGTCGAGGCCCGTAGCTAAGGTTAAAACGTTTAAGGGTGATCGGCAAATTCAAAAAAGTTATGCCGCGAAAGCACGAATCCAAAAGATCCGATGAAATAATCTCATGTTTTTTTTTTCCTTTTTAAGACTCTTTCTATAAGCTTGGTTCTCACTAAAAAGTATGGAACAAAATAAGTGTAAATGATTTCTTGATTACAACACTCAATAATAGCAGTTAATCTTAAAATCTTCATATTAAGGTTAATTTTAAAGCAGCCAATAAAATTTAAATTAAAAATTTAGCGAAGAAGAAATATAGGTATAGTAAAAGCTATTCGTATAAATTTGTATACCCCCGTATTTTGTGTAAAATTAGCTCCTGACGTATATGTGCCCTATTTTCGCTGAAATTTTATTGATGAAATATAGTTTAAAATATATTCGCGAAAATTTTCAGAATTAAAATATTTGTATTTTTTTATAAACTCTGAAATTAACTTGTGGTGTCATCTACCAGATGGGTGTCACCCGGGGCAACCACGCCCTCTCAAGAACTGGGATTTAGAAAAAAAGCTTTTTTTCTCTCAAGTTACAGCTTTCAAAAATTGAAAGCACACGATTTGATCAATATCAATTTGTTAAACATTAAGGGGGGGGGGGGGCGCAAATTACAGATAATCCTTTTCAAATTTTTTAAAAGGGATTTTTAAGTCATCTCACTTTTTAACTCGTAACTATTGGAAAATTTGATTTTTAAATTGAATTTCTAACGTTGTATGCGTCTTAGGTTTACAATAAAAAACAAAATGCGAAATTTTCATAAAAAGGAATTAATATTTAAATATCTTTTTAGAGGTTTCTCCCCTTCCCCTGAAGGGAGAGAGGGAGTTGAAAAAATAAAATTAAAAATGTAAAATAAATACGGAGTCGGAGTCGGAGTTGGAGTCGGAGTCGGTCGTTTCAAAATCCAGGAGTCGGAGTCGGGGTCGGAGTCGGCCATTTTCCTTCCGACTCCGCAGCCCTGGTTACTACCCCATTCGCTTGTTTCTAGAAACGGTTACTGTCCCTGCTCTTGGGCGGTTACGTGTGTACAGTTGTGTATGTGTAGACTTGTGCGTGTGCGTAGACCTGTGTGTATGCACGCTGGCGTGTTTGTACATGTGTAAAGGCGCGTGTGTGTATGTGTGTGAGTGATGGACGCCACCGACCAGGAGAAGTGGCTACCGGGATTAGTCGCAACAATTAGCAATCGTGATTGCTCAAAAAAAAAAAAAAAAAATGAATTTTGACGTCTTGAATTCAATATATGTTTTTCGCAATCACGAGTGTGTGTGTTTTGTGTATGTGCGTGTATGTGTGCGTGTGTGTGTATGTGCGTGTATGTGTGCGTGTGTGTGTATGTGCTTGTATGTAGATGTGTGTATGTGTGTGTAGGTGTGTGTAGGATATGGACACAACGAGACGGTGTTAGACTAGAGGAGCAGCATCGTGAGGCTGTCGGCCGACGGTGGTGCTGCAGAGGGAGGCGGGGGGAAAATAAAATCATAGGACATCAAAACTTTCAGGTGAGAACAATAAGCAATCGTGATTGCTCAAAAAAAAAAAAAAGAGGCTGCACAAAGATCTAAAGGGCGCAAAAAAAAAAAAAAATTAAAAATTAATTTGAATTTTGACGTTTGAAATTCAAATTATGTTTTTCGCAATCACGAGTGTGTGTGTGTGTATGTAGGCGTGTGTGTTTGTGCCTGTGTGCAGGTATGAGTGTGTGGGCAGTTGTGTGTATGAGTGTTTGTGGTGGGGGGGGGGGGAATGTGTATGTGGTGTGTAAACATGAGTGTATGGGTAGTTGTGCGTAGGTGTGTGTGTATGTGCAGGTGTCTGTATGTATGCGTGTGTGTGTATGTGTGTAGGTGTATGTATGTGTTTGTGTATGTGTGTAGGTGTATGAATGTGTTTATGTATGTGTGTAGGTGTATGTATGCATTTGTGTATGTGTATGTATGCGTGTGTATGTATGCGTGTAAGTGTAGGATATTGACGCAACCTGGAGACGACTTTCGCTATAGGAGCAGCATCGTGAGGCGGCCGGTCCACGGTGATGGTGCGGCGGGTGGCGGTGAGAAAATAAAATGATAGGACATCAAAACAGCCAAATGAAAGCAATAAGCAATCGTGATTGCTCAAAAAAAAATTTGAATTTTGACCTCTTGAATTCAAATTATGTTTTTCGCAATCACGAGTGTGAGTGCGTATGGAGGTGTGTGGGGGGGATATGTGTGTTTGTGTGTACGGGCTAGGGGGTTATGTGTATGTGTGTGTAGGCATGTGTGTTTATGTTTGTGTGCAGGTATGAGAATGTGGGTAATTGTGTGTATGAGTGTTTGGGTGTGGGGAGGGGGGAATGTGTATGTGTGTAGGCATATGTGTTTGTGTCTGTGTGCAGGCATGAGTGTGTGGGTAGTTGTGTGTGTAGGTGTCTGTACGTATGCGTGTGTGTATGTGTGTTTGAGTGTGTGTATGTATTTGTGTGCGTGTATGTGTTTGTGTATGTGTGTAGGCGTATGTATGTGTGTGTGTGTACGTGCGTGTAAATGTAGGATATTGACGCAACCTGGAGACGGTTTTCGCTATAGGAGCAGCATCGTGAGGCGGCCGGTCGACGGTGATGCTGCAAAAGGTGCTGGCAAGAAAATAAAATGATAGTACATCAAAACAGTCAAATAAAAGCAATAAGCAATCGTGATTGCTCAAAAAGAAAAGGTACAATATGGTTCAATTTTGCCAAAAAAAAAAGGGGGGGGGGAGGGGGAAAGAAAGATAAAAGCGAAATCGTACAAGCACAGGTTTAAGAGCGAAAAAAAGAAAGAAAAAGAAACAAAAACGAGGGATGGCCAGTCCGCCCCTGATAATACGTAATAAGGGTTTATGCTCGATGAAAAAAAATCTCCAACCTCGTTTCAATAATATATATATATATATATATATATATATATATATATATATATATATATATATATATATATATATATATATATATATATATATATATATATATTGAGGCGAGGAGGCGGCACTTCCCAACTTCGCCTGTGGCGGTAAAACTACTAGAGCCGGCTCTATGTATTTGATTTTTGATTTTTAGCCTACTTTCCCAGTAAAAGTCCGAAAAAGAAAAAAAAAGGCATGAAAGAAGGCTTAATGCATCTTAAAAATATCGCGAAAACCAAAAAAAAAAAGTCAAAAATAAATAAAAATAATTTCATAAGTATCGAAAAATTAAAACTTGGAAAGTAGAGTATTGAGATGGGGGGAAAATGTCTGTCGGTCTATCTGTCTGTCCCCCCCCCTAATAACTTTTGAATGAATTGTCCGATTCGAACCAACTTTTTTTTGTTCGAAAGATCTCGACGAGAACACCTCATTCCCATATTTCACTTTTTGATTTGAACTATTTTTTGTTCAATTTTGAACAGTTCAAAAAAACTTAACATTAGCGCCTACGGGGAAATTCAAGGCAATTTCGAACTATTTGAAAAAATTTTCGTTCAATTTTGAGCAGTTCAAATCCTTTAACATTAGCGCCTACGGGGAAACTGAAAGTCAATGCAGATTCCGTACTTGAAGGCGGATTTACTTCAAGTAAATTTTGTTAGAAATAGCTCTTGACGCCAAACTTCAGACCCCGACTCCGAGAACTTAGGGGCACCTGACTCCGACTCCTGTGCCCGACAATTAATCGGACTCCGACTTCGACTTTGACTTCGTAGCTTTGGCAAAAATTTATACACGGAGGACAAATGACTGACTCCGATTCTTGGATTTTCGACTCCGACTCTTTTATCTCAAAATGAGATTGACTCCGACTCCGACGCTATGGTTTTAACTTTACTGTTGTTTGACTTGTTTTTATTTTCACGCTAAAGTTTTAATTTAGGTATTCAGTTTTCGGGGAATAAACTCGAAGTCATTTATGTTTCTACATAAAGATATGTGCAGACGATTTTTTTTTTTTTTTTTTTTTTTTTGACAATGAAAGTGATTTCTTTAAGTTGACATTTTATTATTTTTATTTATTTTGGTAAGTGCATTAATTCATTTAAAAAATATTTTCGGCAACGGGGGAAAAAGAAACGATTTTTTTTTTTGTTGATATAATGTATTTATTTTAATGAGCTTATTAATTTTAATTATTATTTTTTCGTTTTGAAAGCTGTTAAAGAATTTTTTTTATAGAAAAAAGTATCATAGCTGCTTTGTTTAAAATCTGCCGCTATTTTATTTGTTCGTTTTTTTTTTTTTTTACACATCTATTTTTTTTTTTTTTAGATGAGTGAGGAATATTTTATTCCTAGAAATCAGCTTAAGGTATTAAAAAAAATATGTTCGAAACAATTTGCGATTTTAGTTGTTTTGGAGAATATTAATCAGGTACTAGAAAGTAGTATGGGTATACGGGAAAGTAGGCTCGTTTAGTTCCAGACGGAACTTCTTGTTTTTCATTCATCGCTCTTTATTTCAACGGGAAATTCATCCCCAACAGCAATGGCGCTATTCAAGGCCGCCCCACCCCCTCTGGCTTTGAAACATCAATCAGAGGCGTATGCAAGGGGGGGGGGGGGGAATTTGGGTAATAAATATCCACGTCCAAAACTCAGAAATTTTTTTCTGCCTTGGGAAAAATATGCATTGAATGGATACCTCTTGCTTCCTTCCCTGAAAAGCCTTCGGGTGGAGCAGGGCGGGGAGTCTCGATGGGTACCTCTTGCTTCCCCCTCCGTATAAAATTCAAAATGTTGCTTTATTCTATTTCTTCTTTCGGTTTCGCTTCCCACTATTGCCTTCAATCTAGCAAAATGCATCCAAATGATGTGCGCAAAACATTTAGGAGAACAAAAACAAAAGTAATGTATGGTATAGAAAGGAACAACGATTTATTTTAAAATGTTAAGTGCCATAGCCATTATTTTACAAAATAACAGTCTCACTACCGTGTCCCCAGTGGCGCAATTGGTTAGCGCACGGTACTTATAAGACAGTACTTGTGAGTTATGCCGGGGTTGTGAGTTCGAGCCTCACCTGGGGAACGCAACTTTTTGGAGAACTGCCAATTGTTTTACCATATTTCTTCATCTATTACATACATTCTTCATAACACTGTCACGTTACCATGCCACATGCCACCGCTAATTTCAAGTACAAAAGTTTTGGGTAGAAATTTAATCAAATTTACCCATGTTTGGGAGTGTTAAGGAAGTAAATGGATTGCTTCAAAATATGCACATCTGAAATTCAAAAAGGAGAACGATTTAAAATAAATTGATTTCAAAAGTTCAAGTCCGCTGCCATGAAATTCAGATCAGTTCTGAAAGAGGAAGGGAGCACTAAACATGCGGTAGTCAAAAAAAAAAAAAAAATAAAGAAAAAAATTAATTTGAATTTTGACATTTTGAATTCAAATTATGTTTTTCGCAATCACGAGTGTGTGTATGTAGGCGTGTGTGTTTGTGTGCGGGGGGGTATGTGTGTTTGTGTGTAGGGGTTATGTGGATGTGTCTGTAGGCATGTGTGTTTGTGTCTGTGTGCTGGCACAAGTGTGTGGGTAGTTGTGTATATGAATGTGTGTGTGTGAGGGGGTGTATGTGTGTGAGTGAGGGGGTGTATGTGTGTGAGTGAGGGGGTGTATGTGTGTGTGTGAGGGGGTGTATGTGTATGTGTGTTTAGGCTTATGTGTTTGTGTCTGTGTGCAGGCATGAATGTGTGTGTGTGGTTGTGTATGTATGCGCGTGTGTGTAGGACATGGATGCAACCTGGAGACGGCTTTCGCTATAGGAGCAGCATCGTGAGGACCCGGTCGACGGTGATGCTGCGGAGGGTGGTGGTGGGAAAATAAAATGATAGGACGTCAAAACAGTCAAGTGAGAACAATAGGCAATCGCGATTGCTCAAAAATAAACGGTAAAGAAAATGGTGTACAGAAAAAAAAAACAAATTTATGCAGGTAGATCAATACTTCCTTTACCCCCACCTCTTTCCCCATTTTTTTTTTCTTTTTGTGCATCAGAAACAAGTGTTGTAATTAGAAGTGCAAAATAGTTTTGAGCTGCAACTTTTGCCTATTAGAAAAATTACTTTACAATAACTTATTTCTTCAGTAGATGGCGCCAGGGGATACGGGTCTTCTCAATTTTCTACGGAGAAGTGCCAAAAAAACTTTTTTGAAAACACTAGTCAAAAACTTAAAATCTCTGTCTAAATTAAAACCTGTCTAAAATTTTTTATTGACAGGAAAATTATATTAGCACGGATTCTTAGTTACATAAATTTTGATTCCATTCTCTAAAAAAACTTTTTAATTGTGTTAGATTTATAAAAAAGTGCACAAAAAAAAATCCCAAACATAATTTTGATTTAACTAACTGCTTGATTGTAGAATGAAAGAGATAAATAATAAAAGCAACATTATTATAGAATAGAAAGTACCATAAATATCAGTTGCATATGTATTAACTTTTTTTTTTTTTGGAATATTTTATTGCTCCAATTTTTCAAAGCTGAAAGTACTGACAGGGGCACCCCCATGGGAAGTCACTGTGACCTCCCAAAAAATTCTTTTTTCGATAAAACCCTCATCATTCGGCAAAATTTGGAGTTCTATTCGTCAAAGTGAGAATTTCCGCCCTTCCAAAAAATACAGTTTGGGACACCCATGAGAACAGAGTATGTTTGTATGATTAAACTTCCAACATGAACACTAAAATAAAATAGGTATCTTTACATTTCGTCATCTCAGAGCAACAGTAAGACACCTAATCCCAGAAATAGCAGTGAGATATCCTACTGTTACTCGGAGGCGACGATTTGCATCAATATTATATTTAGTCGCACTCTAATTTTTTTTTTTTTTTTCTTGAAGCATGCGAACAAAATAACAGTTTTGAAGCCAACCAAGTTCATTTCTTCACCCTTTATACCAAGTTAATTTCTAAATTTGATATTGATATACAGTAAAACCCCTCCTAACGGACACCCCTTAAAGGCGGACACCCCTCTTATGCGGACAATTTTTAATTCCCCAGTTCCAATGTAAATAACATTATTAAACCCCTGGCCTGCGGACACCTCTCTATTGTGGACGCAAAAATTTGTCCCGTTAGTGTCCGTATTAGAGGGAGTTTACTGTATTTTTAACTGGATAAGACTTTTTTTTTTTTTTTTTGATGCTGAGTTTTACTATCAAACTATTTTTACAGCATAACAAGTAATTTAAAGGAAAATTCAAATTTATTTTAAATACACCTAAAAATGTAATTTTTAATAAACATGATTGATGTATAATTATTTTTAAATAATTTTTCAGCATCAGGAAATCATGTTTTTATAAAAAATTTCAGTAATGACTGTATTTGACAATAATGTCGGTATTTGACAGCTATTGGTGTCAAAAACCCAACCCTATGAAAAAAGGGAGAGGGGAGGTAACAAGATGAAGTGTGAAATCAACAAAATGTCTGAAAAATAGCATGACTTGTGACAAGGGGAGACAGTGGCAAATCTTCCGATATTTTCGAACCTGGGCAAATCTTGAAACTGTCCCTTTGATCTTCTTTCCAAGATTTTACATCAAATTTCAACCAAAAAACACAGAAGTAGGGGGAAAGGATGAGGGACCACTCCTTGTAGAGAGAAAATTTCACATTGTTTAAACAGGGGTGTCTGGAACGATGGATCATCCCCCCTGTCCAAGAAGAGAATCCTCACAAAAACGAAGAAAAAGACACTATAAAACAGTGACTCCCCACTCCTTTGTTTGAGTTCTATATCCACCACTGCATGTTATAGTTAATAGATTTTTGTGAAGCCAAAAAAAAAAGTCAGTTTTGATTATATAGGCCAGCTTGAAATTACAAAGCAGAATTCTTTTTTAAAGGATGTCTAAAAACCATTTCTGTTAAATTTTCATTACTAATGTACATGAGTTTACAAATTTGTTATTATAAGTTTTTTTTTTTTTTTGTAAATTATTTGACTAAATGCAGCTGATGATACAGTAATTTTTTTTAACATTTTAAATAAAAAGCTTTTACTCTATTTTTAGGATATGCAACAAATTTAATTGCTGCTCAAAACAATTAGTGGAGCAAGCAAAAAACAGAAGAAAATCGTGCGAGACAACCACGTATTGGCATACAATAGATAGTACGCACGTATCAATGCGCAATACAGAGAAAAGACGTTAAAAAAAATGGAATTAAGCTTAAATTCTTTGAAAATATGGGAAAAACATGAAAAGATGATATAGGGCAACAATTTAGTTACATGAAAACAATAAAAAAAGGTACTGTTTAGACATGATGCATGAGTTTTAATAGGGCGTGTGCTCTAGAACAGCTAAGACTGCTGCACACCTGTTTGCTATGGATGCGATGAGGTTATCGATCTGACATTGGGAAATACTGTTCCACTCCTCAAGAAGTGCAACCTCCAAGTCTCGAAAAGTAACAGGCGGCCTTGATCACGCAGCAATGCATAGTCCGAGCATGTCCCAAACATGCTCTATTAGATTAAGGTTAGGAGAGCATGCTAGCCATGCCATATGCTGTACTGTTTCAGCTTCAAGCATGTTCTCCACCAGGCAAGCTCTATGCGGTCGGGCATTATCATCCTGGAAGGTATCTCCAATGGCTCTAGCGTACGGGTTCAAGTGAGGTCGTAGTATCTCGTCTGCTTACCTTTGGCCTGTCAAAGCGCCATTTCTAATGATAAGCAGGTCCGTACATCCGCCTATGCAGATTCCATCTATACAGCTCGTCTATATTATGATTGTGACTTTTCATAAATGAAAGCGGGGTTATTTCGAGTGCCCCTGTCCCTCCATACCAGAAAACGTTGGGTCTCACACTCCAGACTGAATCGGGACTCGTCTGTAAACAGCACTTGGCTCCTAGCCACGCTGCTCCCAATCTCAATGTTCAGCAGCCTATCTTCTTCAGGCCGCACAGTGGCGTGGGGTCAATGGAATGCAGACCATTGCCCTACATGCATAGAGCACTCTCTCATGAAGCCGATTAAGTACTGTTTGGCTGGACACCTTTCGTCCTATTTCCAAGAGCAACTGTCTTTGCAGCTGCGTAGCTTTCTCTGTTCTGTTTTGACAGGCTGTTAACCTCATATACAGGACATCAGTTGCTGTAGTGGCACATGGCCAACACTTTGCCCTGGTCGACGTCTAAAATTTCCCATTTATCTGAGTTGATTCCATAGCCTTGCAACGACACTTCTGGAGACTCCATCAGTGTCCGTGGCACTACCTTGTGTTAGCTCGGATTCCAGTCTGCCTATAGCACGGCCTGTCATAGATTCCGGTAAATTACGTTGTTAACACATTCTCAAGTAACCTTGTCTCAAAAAAAAAAAAAAAAACCTGCACAGTCTAGTTTAGCAGTTATGGCAATAAAACAGATATTTATGCAACATCCCGATTTCTACCCTTATCTCCTTTTTCTGGTTTTTGACGTCATTAACTTAGATTTGCATCGAACGTTTTTTTTTTCCCATTTCCTGGTAGGCTTTAATTATGGATGATTCCTTTTATGTTACTTATTGTTATACATTTTTGCATATATTTGTTAAAACCATGTGCTCCCCTAACTGTTTTGAGCAGTGTATAAATATGGATTAAAAAACTAGAAAGAAAAAAAGAGAAAAGACACATTAAATATAGCACATAAGAAACATTTTAATGATAGAAGACAGACAATAACTATATACAAAACACCACACAGTGATACTAATGTACATGAGTTTACAATTACCTACATCACAACAAATTGATGAAAAAATTACACATTTATAGAGTTAAAATTACATTTTCATAACAATGATCTCTCCACAACCATAATGCACTCGGGCTCATAAATCCTATTCATTCACTTTACAATTTTACTGCTGGGGAGATCGGAGGATTTTGGCATATGTCATACCTTCAGATGATAGTTGGGGGGTAGCGTAAAGATGCTTCATTACCTGGTTGTATAGACAGATCAAACATAAAAGATGACGCATTAGCAGAACCACCATCAGTGGAACAAGTGGTTGGCTGTCGAATGACCTTGGATGAAGGTTCTTTACTATTAGGTAGTATATGAGATGACAGAATGTCTGGAATATCCGGATAGGACAAAGATAATGGACCAGCCGTCATGGGATTCACAGCTTCAAATCGTTTCGACGATCTATCCTCGCATCTCGAAAAATCGATCGGAAAGGATCGGTTGCTGTTATCGAAGCCTTCAACTGCACTTGAAATACTTCTTAGGCGACTTAAATAAGAACCTTGAGAATTACCTGAATCTATACTTAGCTGAAATGGAGAACTTCCATGATCCACCGGAGAAGGCATTTTATACTCAGAGGCCCAAACTCGCTTAAGGTTTTCGTTCATTTTCTCTACTTCAAAACGACGCCTCTCAGAGAAAGGATCAAAGGGCAGCCATCCTTCTGAAGCATCCCCATTGGGAAATTTGTTTTCCATTGAATTTCCAATTGCCAATTTCGACATCTCAAAAACAGGCACATCGTGATTATGCCTGTTAAAAACTAAGCCATTATTTGGCCCTAAGCCATTTTCATTCATCCACGGAACCGAGTAAGTATTCATGTGAGATTTCGGTGGCTCTGGCCGATTTTGATCGTTTAAAAAACCGGATTCAATTTTATCAACGGATACAATCCTAGGCATTGAGAAAGGTGAATTTGGTGCTTCGGTGCCAAATACTTCCGAGTTACCGAATCCTTCCGAATGATTTGCATTGCCATTAAGAGAAAGTTTATTAAAATAAGCAGAGTGTGTGGCATTCCTTAAAATAGATGCAGGACTATCTTGCATGCTCCGAGATGGTGAAGAGTATCTCTGACTTGCAAGTCTTTTCTGCGCATTCATGTGCAATTCTTGAATGAGTTCCTGATCCTTTTTTATTGCAATCAAAAGCAAGAATGTTTTAGTTGCTGCATTGCTCTCAGTATTAGCTAAGTGTTGAAGGAATCCTTTAATTTGTTCTTCGCTATCAATAAATGCAAAAACATCAGTCCCAGGAGGCAATATCTTTTCTAAGAGATTCATTTTTTCTTGGAATGAAACGTGAAGCATAGGAATGTTAGCAAAAGGCATATCCATTCGTACTTGCGATGAATCGGGTAAATCATTCCATTTTTCAATAACAGATGGATTACTATTGTTTGGTATTAGCATCGGATGCATGTTTGGAACATTACGAACTCTTTCTCTATCATTAACAAAGCCATTCATATCACTAAATGGAGTTCGGGTATTGTGATCACTAAAATTATTGAAAGAAGGATTCTGGACTTCAGGTTCAGGGCAGGGTTTTGGAGGAAATGCGTACCACGAATTATTTACAGGCATTTTACTATTCCTCGCATACATACTATCGGGAAAAGATTCTGAATTCAATTCGGATGTCATGCTATTCTTGACAAAAGGATTCATACTTTCTTCTGGCTTCCCCAGATATTGCTTGTTCCCTTTATCATCATGAGCTACTAAATTTTGTGTATTTTGCATGTTTACGATATTTTCGTCACGTGGAAAAGAACTTATCAAGTTTTCTATCCGACTCATCAGCATTCGCTTCGCTTCTTCGGACTGATCATTCTGACTTCTCTCCTCAATATTTCTGCTGGGTGATTGCTTGCTCATAAGAGGAAAAAGCTGGTTACTTTCATTTGGCTTCAACTGCCTACCACCAACAATGCTGTGGTCAAATTCTTTCAGCTCACTAAGGTTAGAAAGGCCTCGGTTACTCGTAATTTTACGAGGAAAGGCATTGGTTGGCATTCTCGTGGAATTGGGACGTTGTTGTGGAGGTGGTGGGAGTGAGGAAGAGTTGTATGGATAGTTTTGAAATGGATTGTGCTGAGGTGGAGGCATTATTGGTGGACATAAGCAATTTACCATATTATATGGATGAGGGGCAGACATCATATGTGGGGCAGGCATGATGGGTGGTTGTATGATAGGTGGCCCCTGCAAAGCAGTTGGGAGTGGGAAAAGAAACCAAGGCTGAGGAGGAGCAGCATTAGAACAAAAACCTTCATTGGAATTAGAAGGTGCAGGTTGACCGTGATACATTCTGCCCGGAACAAACTCGGGGGCTAGAGGATTGAGAATGAAATTTTTCTTCAATTCCATGCTGTCAAGCTGTGAGCGAAGGGAGTCCCATGTGATACCAAAGAGACTTTTTTCTTTGTGACAAGTAAAAATAAACTTCTCCCACATTTTCCTGAAATAAATGAAAAAAATAAAGACACTTAGAATTTTTACTAAAAAAGGCTGAAACAAAACAAGTTTGAATCCACTCAAAAGCTCAAAATAGATTTAAAAGAAGTAGTAATGTTTCAAAACTTGTATTTTATTGAGTGATTTGCTTAACAAGAATTATTAGGTAAGGATGGGGATGACAGTGCAGATAAATGATAAATGAGTAATTTTTTTGTAAACTCTTTTCAAAATCTTATTTTTACCAGAATTTATTCTGGCAAAAATTTATTTTTGCCATAAATGATAGCAAAAAAGTCAGGACAGCCTTTAGAGTTTTTTATGCACCTCCAGTAAAACATACAAAACCCTGAGCTAAAGTACTGTTTCAGAGCAGGAAAACTTACCAAGTAGAAATGCAAAAAAAAAAAAAAAAAAAAGATCAGATTTGTATTAAAATAAAAGTTAAACAAGTGCTTATTCTTTTAAAATTTGGTATTCTCCTAAAAAATTGGTAAAAAGTTAAATTTGAGTTTAAAACCGTATTTGAGTAAAAAGTAGTTAAAATAAAAAATTAAATGAGTTGATTTGAGGTCTTGCCTAAACTTGTTTTCCACCTTAAAGTAATGTTTTACTACACACATATTATTTTGGGGAAGTATGGTCTTTCAAGTATAGACACTTTTTAAAATTTATAGAAAAAAATGTCTGAAATACTCTACCTGATATTTAATGAATGAGGTAAATGCAATGTTGCATTCAAAATTTAAAGAGGAGTGCAGCTATAACAAAATAGCGGTTTTGTATGTTTGAAAAGTACTGTCTGTTCTCGAAAGCGAAGGCTAGCACTCGGGACAGATTCCATTTTAAAAAGGGGAGACAGGTTGACGATGAGCCCTTTCCGGTTGCACTTATTTTCTCTGTCCTTTTCGTCGCCACTTTAGAAGGACTGCTGAACATATTATTTTGCCTCTTTTTACTTCCAAGTTTCCAACTCTATTTTGATAAAATCAGAGCAGACCTGACGCATGCAAATTTGCAGGAGGTTTCAGCAAAAGAAAACAGACAGGTCTGTTCTTGAAAGCGAAGACTAGCACTCGGTATAGATTCCATTTTAAAAACGGTTGACAGGAGGTTGAAGATGGACCCTTTCTGCTCGCACTTGTTATCCCTCTCTTTTTTGACGCCACTTTGGAACAGGGGTCTCGCCGACGCACTATAGCGCGTAAAATACCCGGTTTTTGAGAAAAGGACCCGATATTTGAATCTTAACGCGTCCCACGGGACACGCTATTTCTCCCCAGCAGCTTTGTGAGCACCCAGCGGGACCCCTGTTGGAAGAACTGCTGAGCATGTTATTTTGCATCTCTTTACTTCAGAGTTTCTATTCCTATCTTGATAAAATCAGAGCAGACCTGATGCATGCGCAAATCCACGGGAGGTTTTGGCAGAGAAAACAGACAGTAGTTTCAAAATTTGTGGTTTCTAGTAAAATTTTACTCTTTAGCTCTGTGCTGAAATAGAGTTTAAATTAGACCACTTTAAATTATAAACCCTTACATCTGCTGTTTTAATTGATTGCAAAAATTTAAACAAGTTTAATCTGATGCAGAAAAAAATGCCCTTTCAAATGATACAGAATATTAAGGGGTGTGGAAAATCTTTGACCCTTCGATTGGCGATATAATATCTTTATAGTAAATAAAGGTAAGGTTTCAAAGAAATTCTGGAAAGAAGTCTGTGGCGGGCCAGCGTCCAGGAGACCACATAGCACCTACTGCCTTAAAATTTTGTACAAAATAACTTTGAGCCCCGGGGGTATGCACCTGGGGTTTTATTTTTTATAATTTGAATTAGTTTTTTTGTAATTAATTTTTTAAGCTCAAATTTTGAGTAAATTGCCTATTATTGCCTTTTAAGCGGGTGAAAAATTACTTGCACATATTAATATTATATATCGTTGAAAAGGGTAGCATTTTCCGAGTTTTACGCAATTTGTTTCAATGCTGTAACTTAAATACAGAGGGAGTTATTTGTGTGTTTCGGTCGAACTTTTTTAGGCTAAGCTAAAATTTAGGCACTACTTTCTTCATTAAATCTATCAGTAAAAGGAAAGGAATTGTCCAATAGTTTTCTTTTGGACACCACTGGAAAGATCGCTTTTTTTACTCCAGTTCTAACTCGACCTAAAATCAAAAAAATTAAGCTTCTATCTCCAAAGGAAAAAAAGTTACAAGCCGTTAAAAATCAAATTCGAATAATCTCATTTCCATTCAAATTATTGAAAGTTTTATTTGGCGTTGCCATACTAACGTTTTTTTTTATTCGTTTGTTTATTCTTTCTTATTCACAAACTTGAAAGGTTCCGATTTTAACGGAAAATCTAAGCTCAACTGAATTCAAGCCCTGAGCTAAAGAGCAAAATATATTACTAGAGACCACAAATAAGAAATGCATTTTTCAAACATACAAAACTGCAGGAACCCCTTATCCCTTATGGCACTGCAAGTTGGTACAAGTTTTTTTGAAACCTGGGGAAGGGGTGCTTTTTGATCCAAAGGGAGCTAGCTCATAGTGCATTTTTAATCTGTTTCTTTTTTATTGACGATACAAATCTTTAAAAATCAAAAAGGATTGCGAAGCAATCTTCAGTGGTTGGTGAGCATCAGCGAGCAGGGGGCAGAGCCTCTTAGTTAATTTACAAAAAAAACTATTCAAAATTACCCTTGTGTCTCAAAGTAATTTTATCTCAAATTTTAAGGCTGTACATGCTATGTGGTCCCCTGGACGCAGGACTTCCACAGAAATCCTTTCAATTTCTTCGGCATAACGTTTTTTAATGCATAGAAATTTATTTTTTCATTAGTATGCAATAAGAAGCAATTTTCTCTTAAATATGATCACAAAATACAAATTAAATAAAAAAGAGCTATTTCAACTTCTGCTAGTTTTAAACCATTCATCGATTATTTATTACTTTTCACTATTATAGGGTTCTAAACCACTCAGACCCCCCCCCCCCCCGTTTTTTTTAAAGTATGAAATCTATCAAAAAGACTGAAAACTTTCATCTCTGGTTTCAGTTGACTGCTTTGGCCAGCACACACAAGTATAAGCACATAAATAATAAATAAATAGTAGAGTCAGATAGGAAGGTAACTTACCGACACTTGCCAACTGAACATAAAGATACAGGATCACCAACAACAGCAACTAAAGACTGAGCTCTTGTAATAGCTGTATTTAATAGCCTTGCATTTGACAAGAAGCCATGGTCTAACTCTGATTCAGGTTTGTTCAAACCACAAGTTTGTCTTGTTCTAACAGCACTTAAGAAAATAACTCTGAATTGTTTCCCTAAAAATTGATAGTTTGTCAGTGAAAAGTAATAACTAAATAAATTGATAAAAATCAGATTTAGTTTTCATAAAATGTTTCATTTCTTTGTTTCAAAAACAAATGAAAAATTGAATGAAATAAAATAAACATTAATAAGAACAATTAAATGATTAAATCAAATTTCCTACAAACAAAGAGGAGGAAGAGCTAAGAATAAGTTAGAAAGAGTATGCTAGTAATAAATAAATATCCCTCAGACCTTTTAAAAATAAAGAATAAATAAATTTAAAAAAAAAACTGCATTAGAAAAAAATACAACTGAGTTGCATTCAACTCATTACCTAAAGGTGCAAAACCTGTCGCTTGTCACCTACCAGTGTGTGGGCCAAGGAATTAGGAAGATTTTGAAATTTTCAGACCTTACACAAATAAAAAATTCTTCTGAAACCCTTTTTTAGTTTTCAGAGGGAAAGAATTTTGATGTCAAATTGTTTGAGGCTTAGGCTCAAAAAAAAAAAAAATGTTGATGATAATAATGATTTATTTACGAAAAATTTGAGACAGTGAAAAAAAGTATTTTCCCGCTTTGCAAAAATTTGAAAAATGATTTTTTGCAGGATAACATTCTAAGTTCAAAAAAAAGAAGGAAGTAAGTTTTGGAAACTTTTATAAACCTTCTACAACTTTAGGAATTTTGTCCAAGAACAAAAAATAATGGCTCTAGGCAGTGGCGGCTCGTGGGAGGGGCCGGAGGGGGCCCGGGCCCCCTCACTTTTTTCAGACAATAATTAAACTTTTTTATGTATTTTTCTTTTCTTTTCTTTTTTTTTTGTGCGTACGTGCTTGAAATTTAAAAAAAAATAATAATTATACCGAATTTTCTTGTCTATAATCTTTGGATTATCTGTTAAAAAAGTGTAAAATTAATGAGGTGCGGATTATATACGCTGCCAAGGATTATCTGTTTTTTTCCCCCTCAACACCAACGCATTGAGCCTCAATAGATTCGTCGAGACCATTACCCTGCCTGTATGTTTTTTATTTTGCATAGTTTGAATGCTCTTATTACGGAATTCATGCTAAGTAAAATAAACAACATACAGTAAAAGAAGAAGTCTTCATTTGCACAATCGACTATTTGTTCCTTTCTTGACTCTTTGTCTTCAAGTAATTAGTGTACTATAATGACAATTTAGAGAAAAAGTCATTGTTTTTAGATTTTTTTTGAATATACCTTAAATACTTCTTCAAGTTTTTAATTTAGTTCTTAAAATTATATGTTAAATCAAAACGTATCTAAGAAACACAACGGCAGAAAAGATTTTAATTCGAAAAAAATGATGTTAGGGTAAATCTTAATTTCGCTCAAAAAGAAATCTTTGAATTAAAAATTTTCTATAGTTACAGTTAATTTGTCAGCCTCTTCTCCCCCCCCCCCCACCCTGCCCCGTCCTATTTCTTTCTTCATTCTCCAAGTTCGTCTGAAAATAAAAGAGTCTCTTCTCCAAATCCTTCTCTCCTGCCAAAAATATTACGGAGCATCAACTTTCATTTGCAGAACTTCATTTTTGCAAAATTTCCAGGGAAAGTCTACGAATACCTTACAACACTGCTTAAAAATGTTCAAAAATCGCTTAAATTTGTGTTTTTGAAAAAAACAATTGTGAAAAAAATTCCAGGGGAAAGCTCCGGAAACCCTTCTTGTAAAAATCTTCAAAGTTTGTCTAAAATTGCGTTTTTGGAACCGCAATTTCGAAAAATTGGATGGGGGAGGAGGAACTGATTTCTTTTTATTTCTCAAAAAAAGAAAAAAAAAAACGATTGGGGAGAGTCCTGGAGCCCCATTCCTTACCATAACATCAATAAATGTGGCTTATAAACCGCTGTTTAAGGCTTCTGTTGGGCTTATAAGCCTTTATTTAATATCTTGGAGTACTTTTAATTTAATTTCAAATGTTTAAGTGTATTTTTGAAACTTACCTTCGTTAAATTTTGCCACTCCGCATCCCGTATCCCAGCGGCGGATAACTGAAATTGATTCGGGCACAATCGTGCAACGTCGGAATCATCCTATGACGTAACACCCAATGGTTGAGATGTTTTTGGCTACTTTGAGCCGAAAGAATGAATAGAAAGATTGTTAAATCACTCAATCAGGAATAGTTGAGATGTATATCTTCAATGCAAAGTAGGGTGTGTCATGGGATGACGTATCGCGGTCATGAAACGTATAAATAGGTTGTTCAAAATATTTTCAGTGCTTTATTCCTCATACTTACTCTCCATATTGGCATCTTGCCATTTTTGTTGACCAATCAGGGATTGGTCTTTGCCGGTTTGGCAACCGTGCTGGGTTGTCGTTGATGGAAGTTGCGGCGTGCTCGAGTCGCTGTTGATGTAATGTTTTTGGAATCAAGCAGGGCTTGAAATAAGTTTTATTCTGTGTTTAATGCTATTTATAAGTTATAAATTACGCATTTTTGTAGGTCTAAATGTCACCATTGCTGAAGATGTATGCAGTCGTAGATAGAAATATTTAGCCGACAGTAACTAGGCCTAAATCTTAAATATGGCCAGTACCCCCGATCAACTAACCGGTGCTTCTACGATAGAATGAGACTTCCTTCAGTGCAAATCATCGATGAACAACAGTGTAGCGTTCCTGGTTGAATTTCCTGGTAATTCCGACGAGATCTCCCGAGGTTTCTGGTCATATCCCGGTGTGTGCTCAAGTCGTTGTTCCTGTGTGTGGGGAAAGTTCTTCTCGACCCAAGCAAGCCGATTGGCTGATGAATGATGGGACTGTTAGCTGAACTCTCAACACTGTTATGCTATTGATGCTTTGTTCAAAAATTCTTCGGCGCAGTAGACATGCGTATTTGGCGCAGGAAGGTGACATTTTACAATTTCTTTAATATATTTTGTGTTTTTCAAATATGTTTGTTTGTCTAACGATTCAACGATGAAATTTTTGTGATAATTGGGGGGTTTATAGTCTAAATTATTTTGATATTTAACAAAACGTTTTTCATATTGTAAACTGTGATATTTTTTGAATAAATGTTATTTATTTAAACTATTTGAGTATGTTTTATTTCTTACTGGCAGACTGCACGGCTTTTTGATGTTGGGGTTCTGTAGGCCTTTTATTTAGTTCAATGAACTTAAGGTAAAAACAGAAGACAAATACCCCAACAGCTTCAATTTCTACAAATTCTTTTGTACCGTTCTTTCCCCTAACATTACCAAAAAAGACCGTCTAAAATTGTGTTTTTAAGAGATTTGATGAGCAAATCAAATTGATGAGATTTTTTTCCTACTGTGCCCCCCCCCCCTTAAAAATTATTTTCTAGTTGCGCCAGTTGTTTGTTGTGTTGTAGGATGTACATGTGTGCATATATTGTAACAAGATTTTTTTTTTATTCAAAAAATTTCTTCCCATTGTTACACAGAAATTAATCCTTTTTTTAAATTACTGCTCATGTAGTTTTAAAGAAAATGTGACAAGTTATCAGTAATTTGAAGAAAATAAAAAGTTTGATTTTCTTTTCTTTGTCTGCATAAAAATTCTGAATCTGGCCCATGGGCACCAGCAGATTCCCATGCAGATAGGTACACCTGCATATAAATCGCTAAGATGTTTTTTTTTAAATTTTTTAATTTTGTTTGTTTTTAGTTTTGTTTTTTAAAATTTAGTTTTATGTATTTTTATTTTATTTATTTTAAAGCAAATACTGAGATGTATTTTTTATCTTTGATAAAGTTAATTAACTTATAATTTTTACAAATCTCTCCGATTACAAAATTTTTGCACTTTTGTAGTTTGGTCTTGCTTAGAATAAAATTTATTTTACTCATTCAAATTTTTTTGTTGTTAAAAGATTAAAAATAATATTATTATTAAAAATATTAGATTAATACTGATTTTAAAAATTTATTTATTTATTTTGAAAAGCCAGGGGGTGAAAGGGCTTCCTTTGCAGCCTCTTATTGGTGTTGCAAGGAGGCGTACTGTAGCACCGGAAAGCGTACTGGATATCAACATGAGATAATTAATTTTAGTGATGTATTTTGTAGCTTTTCCCTATCTGATTAATTAAGTTTCATTTGAGGAAGTCAGGGGGTGAAAGTGCACCACGCTGTAAGCAATCATGGTCATAAACATGAGATCAATATCTTTCCTGATTCACTTATAGTTGTTTAAATATTTTATAGCTTGTCCTGTTTTTAAAATGAATTAGTTAAGATAGTTTAAATTAAAAAAAAAAATCAAAAACCCAAGGGGGGGGGGGAGCGAGTGACCCATGATCTAGTCCCTTCACTTTTTCAAGGCACGAGCCACCACTGGTTCTGGGCCAACAAAATCTTTAAAAACGGGAAAAAAACGTCCCATAAATTTATTAACAATATTAACTTAAGAGATTATCAACATTCACACAAAAAGAGCTAGCTGAAGAGTGATTAACACAACTTGCATAACTTCAGTAATTATACAGTAAAACCTGTAAAGTTGACCACCTTTGTAAGTTGACCACCTGTCTAAGTTGACCGCTTTTGTCAAGAACGGAATTAGTCCTATCTTATATAATGAAGGAAAACCTCTGTAACTTGACCACCTCTCTATCTTGACCACCTGTCTATCTTAACCACTAATATACACCAGCTTTGGTTTGGAGTATTGTAAAAAACCTTTGTAAGTTGACCACTTGGCAAAAGCATTAGATTGTACTAAAAGTTGAATCAGTTTTGCATCAAATAAGCAACCTGACATTTTTAAAAACACCAATGACTATTTATGTTTCTTTCAAAAAACATTGGGCTTATGTTAGTCCCAGAAAATGGGACAAACTTCATTAAGGTGTTATTGTGTTGAAAAGTACATTACAATTGTTACAAATGTACAAGAAAAAATCAAAGAATTTAAGTCACTTTTGACTCATTATGAATTTTTGGGAATTGTTAATGTCAAGTAAGTAGTTTTTCATAATCAATGAGACTTTTTTTCCTTCGATCGATTTACAGACATTTTAAATTTGTATGATAATTTACGCGTTATTCTGGTAAATAATCTCTAAAAATATTTTAAACCTTTTTACTTATTGTTTTAAAGTAATGTTAAGCAATGAAAGTGAGTTTAAAGTATTCCAATTAGTTAAAAAATGAATGCATGGAGCAAGAAATGACAAAAAAAAAGTTTTCGTTACTACCCTCTATAAGTTGACCAGCTGTCTAAGTTGACCACCAAAGTACTGCACTGCAAGAGGTCAACTTACACAGGTTTCACTGTACCATTTTCAGACGTAAAGGGTAGGGGGGAAGGGAGTTGTGTAGGGGTGAAAGAAAACAAATCATTTGCTTGCAAATTGGCTCAGATTTTCTGCCCTCATGTAATGCTATTCTTAATGCCCTCAACTATAGTGTTTTTAGATATAGACTTGTTGCTTGCCTTTTTGATAAGGATGATATAAGAAACGGCTACTGTATCATTAGGTAAGCATAAGTGATGATAACAAGTGTAAGTAGAATGCTTCCAAATGCTTGAGCTTACCCTGCACATTAAGCACTCTTTCAACAGATACACCATGCAGTTTCTTCTTTCTTAATTCAGCTCTTATTCTAACAACCTATTGTCAAAGAAATAAATTGAAAAAAAAAAAAAAACTTCAATACTGACACATAAATTGATTGGTTATGAGAAATTTACAAATGCAACTAAATAACTTGAGCATAAAATTTGAAATTGATAACATAAATGCAACCTATGTCCATACTCATTTAATTTCATATCACTCCTCATTGGAGTTCTAACTTCTCATTTGGGCTAAGAGTTCAAGCAAAAAGCATTCCTTTTGTGGACACTGATGCTTGAGAAATCTTCCATATTTTTAACCCTCCCTAAATTCTGTAGCACAGGGCCAGACTAACATAAGCCCAAAAAATAGCAATTTTCAGGTTATTAATGCATTGTATGTAGAATCCTATTTCACAATAAGCCATAACAAAGTAATTCTATATTACAAAAAATCTTCATAATTATGTACTAATTTTATAACAGCATGCGTAACAATCTTTATATGCACCAAACACACGTTTTTATACTCGCTACGGGAAATAAATGATAGTGTGACTCAAGTTAGTTTTGCTGTGAAATACAGAATTAAAATCAATGAAGTTTTAAAGATAATGTTTTTTCTTGTTTAACATTTGGGGTTCAAGTCCTTATGTCACTTGGAATCTTCCATAAATTAAAAGAAATATAAGAGTACTTCACTCTTTGAAATTTCTAACTTTTAATTTAAAAAAAAAATCTAAAATGTTTGTTTGTTTCAGGAATGTAAGTAATACTTTACTTGAAATAGGAATATTACATGGCTGTTCAGATTTAGTCACCTTACTCTAATTAAAAGCCTTCAAAATAGGAGGAATTAAAAGTAAGGTTATCAAAATAAATATAATACTTTTTGAGTCAATATATGAATTTGAAGCGCTAAAACACATAAGCTACAATATAGAATTGAAAGAAATACCAATTAACAGCAAAAATTCATTAATCCCATGTAAAGACCTTGATAAAGAAAACCAAATCAAAAACTATAATCACTAATTTTCTAAATTAGAGGCTAAGTGGTAAGTTAATAAGATATAGAAACAAATATTATGCTACAAAAAGTATATTGGCTCATGGAATAGCTAGCTGCAAAAATTTAAAACTTGATGAGTCAACAGTTTCAAAATGGAGCTTGCATTTTAGTGGAGATTAAAAGTAGATAAAGTTTCCTAGAAATAAAAAAAGATCTTGTTGACTTAAGGGATTTTTACTTTTGACAGGTTAATAAAAAACAAAACTTGTTCTCATTTTATGAAATGTGATATTCCAGCACCTGAGAATTAGAATTAAAGTAATAAAGGATTTTTAGGCCAGCTTTGGAAAAATTACAGATAATTACAAAAATGAAAGTTCAACTTTCATAGGCATTCATTAAATTTAAAGTTCATATATTTACTCCATATAAAAGTTCATACACATAGATTATTTCAGCTTTCTGTCAATATTGATCAAAAAGAGATGAATGAAAACTCATACCTGATCATAGTATGGTGTCACAACACCAACACTGGTTTCATCTTGTTCTCCCCATGATTTTGGCCAATTGTTCTTTAACTCAATAACTCTTTCAACAATTTCGTATACCTGCGCAATAAAATTTTTTAGTGAAAGAAGTCTAATAGTGTTCAGTCTTATGTCATGAACATCAAATATTGATTGAAAGTATTTTAAAAATATATTCAGTACAATAGACATACAAATAAATCTCAAAGAATGTTCAATTTTAAGATTAACAAATAACAAACATTATTCAAAGTTCATCAAATATCATTTTTATTTTTGTTAAACAACGAGCAGGGGAATGTGGGGAAACAGTTGAGATAACTTTTCTGAACAAACAAATTGAAAATTAGTTTTGGAAATAAAAGTATACAAAGAACAATGCATTATGTAATAAAACTTGCATTGAAATATTATTTTACATTTTTGGCAGTAAAATTGTCCTTTAAAATAAAAATGTACATAAAAAAAATACATTTAAAGAGAAAGAGAGAGAAAGAAAATTTTTCACTTTGCCCCATGAGTGGAGCATATTTTTCCAATGAAATATTTTCTATTTAATTATTAAAAATATTTTCATCAAATGACAAAATTTTTCATTAAATAAATACTGTAACAGGGAACAAGTAAATAAATATATTAATTAATGTATGAGAAAAATAAAAAAAATGAATACAATAGAGAATGACTAAGAAAAGTGAATTAATAAATGAAGGCGGGTAATGAATTAACACGTAATTTAATAAATGAATGAATAAATAAATAAAGTGAATTATTTCACTTTTTCCTCGAACAGTTCCAAAATTGCATTAACTTTTAAGTAGTCATGTATTGGTGTATTCCCCGTCTGTTATATATTTCGCTGTATCCTACCACCCCTTACATATCTGATCTTGAGTAACTCCCCAACCCTCACACAGAATTCTGAGAATTTCTTTTGGCATTTCAATGATGTATAGCTTTCGGAAATGTGTGTTGGTCATTTAGACTAATAGTGCAATAACCTAGTCAGGTCCCTAACTGTTACTTTTTTTCAGCGTACGCTTTAAGTATTGTTCTTCATTACATACTTTTATTTAATAAATGAAATCTATTCTATTAGCTGAAGCAAACACTAAAAGAAATCATTCAAAATAATTTTTCTTTTCACGGATCGCTAGGGAGGGATGAAGATCGAACTGCGTAAACTAGCGAACTAACATAATATAAAGTGAGACTACACTTGGATTAATCATTTAAAATCTAAACATGCCTAATATTACCTTAATAAGTATGGCACTCTGCATCACTCTTAATTAATATTTGAAATGTTGATTACAAAAAACTTTATCACCTTAAATTATCAATAATTATTTTTGATAAACCACAAACTACTACAATATACGTATCAAATTGGGAAAATGACTTGTACTATTATGTACCTTGATCTTTAGAGCTATTTATTTTTTTACCTGGGATAAACTGTATATTTAAGAATCTAGTTAAAATATTGCTAGATAGGTGGTGCTTCAAACAGTGAAAATACTCCACCATTTTACTTTGCATCGCTATTTCATTTTATCTCATATTCCCTTACTTATATTAAGTACTGAAATAATGAGTAGCACTTTCAAGGAAGATAAAACAAAATGCATTAGTTAAATGCACTAAAACTCACTTCAGCATTATTATGAAATGCAGTGCTATTACAATCTTGAACATCTTCTCCTCTAGCAGTGAAAAAAGTTAAAGGATAATATTTCTTATGACGAGGTTGTAGAGCACTAGCTTGCAGGTGATTATCATAAAATAACTCAGATGTGTACTGAATGATAGCTTCATGAGAACGATAATTTTCACAGAGTAATATTTTACAAGGATAAATTTCAGGGTATAAGTCATAGAGTCGTTCGAGTAGAGATGTATGTAAATTTCTTTGCTGAGCAAACTGTGAATAAACTTCTGGGCTAAGCTGAAATAAGAACAAAATGCAATTAAACAGAAGCAAGATTATATAATTAAAATAAACAAGATTGATTCAAGATACTCATTCTTTAAGCTACAAACAGCAAATTTTGCATTATTATAATGAATGTTTCGAACATTTTAAATTCAGATTTAATCCAGGATTTAATAAATTTAGTTTATAAGCCACTAAAGTTAGCTTTAAAATACCATTTTGAACAACATAATGTCAATGTTTTTAGTAGAATTATTTTCTACTTTTCCATTATCATAGCATAGCAAACCACATTACTATAAGTAATCACTTTCATGAATTCTGCCAATAAATGAAAAAATATTTCTTCAGATTCACAGCTATTTCTGTAACCTGCTCCTAACCAGGACAAACTCTGACTGGCTGCTAAGGAATGACTTCAGAAACTTTTTCAGCGCTTGTTCTCTTCCTTGAGCATTGGGAGTATTGGCATTGTGGGTGAACAACAGCAAGTAGAAGCAGCCATAGCTATATATGCCAAGGTGATCCACATGCATCGGCAATGGAGAACCATGTCGAATTGAATTAGCAAATTGTAATACCACAAAAATGGAACTTTAGGACAGAACATGTGGTCTGACAGCCAATGGACTTAGCTGAAAAGAACAAAATAAAAAAAAGAAAAAAGATTAAATTTTATGTCTAACCAAAAATTTAGTCTTGAAAAATGCGGAGTGATCTACAAGCATAGACAATAGACAGTTTGAAGATACAGAAGATTTTTTATAAGTCCACTTAGTATGCTTTTTTTTTTTTAACTTTCAGCGGAAAGCGTGATAGTAAGCTTACTGAACATGTTGTACACACACTTAAAGCCCAAATATGAAATGTTTTTTCAAATACAGATTTCAATCACTTTTGACCGATGCAAAAATGTTTCAAAAAAAAAATGTTAAATGTCTCAAACACAAAATGTTTCAAAACAACTTAGGACAAGATTGGCCCACCAAACAAACAATAGAAAACAGATAATAAGACAACAAACTAGACTAAGGGTCTGTTATTTTAAGAAAGATTGATAATGCAATAATAGAACAAATAACAAAAGTTCAAACTATAAACAAAAAAGTACCTGCATATGATCTCCAGCTAAAACAATGCGTGTATTTTCATTTGCTAAAGACAAAGGCATAATTGCTTCACATTCCATTGCTTGTGCAGCTTCATCAATAAGAATGTGAGTGAAAAAACCTACAGGGAATATAGAATGAAACTAAATTACTAATGGCGTAAAAGGGGCACTGTGAAAGAGTAACAAACAAGATATAGTAGCTAACTTGCAACAACTGAAATTTTATTATGAATTAATGTACGTAACAAATGATTTTTAAAAGAATTAATAACTTGTTTTCATTACTATAAAAGCACAATAAATTCTAGTTTTTAAAAGGAAAAAGCATCAATGAAAGAAAAAAACGGACACTGTTTTCTGAAAATTAGATTTGGAAATGACAATAAGGAAAAAATACAAATTAAAGGGGAGGGCGATTGAAACATGAAATAATTTTTCATCATTTTCACTTATGACATCTTAATTCAAAATTAAGATTTGTTCATACTGACAGGAGAACAGTTTTCATCTTTTATCAATTTCATATGGCCTTATGCAGCCTAAAGCAGAGAAAAATTATTCTATTGCTATAGAAATATATTTACCTTTTTCTAACCCTAATTGAACTAAGTACCTGGAAGTACTTAGCGTAGTAACTATCACTCTATGTTTTTTAACATCTTCTATAGTTGGCATATTAAAATTGCGATCACTGCCAGCAGTTGAAACCAAACAATATTGTTGAACTGTAGGATGAACAGTTGCTACCCAACGGTGACGATAATAGATTCTCAAAGGAGTAGCTTCTGTCCTCCCTTCTGCAACTTGTGGATGAAGATATTCTCGAATATAGATATCTGCAGCACTGCACAACACATTAAAAATAACTATTGTAGTAATGATAACACATACAAGAAAGTATGGATGAAAACTATACATTAATAATTTCATTTAAAGCACATTGAAAACGTTCATAAAAAATGAAAAAAATTCAAAAGCTAGATTAAATATGCAGTGAAATCATTACAACATGCTTTACGGGACCATAAATTTTATTCAATGTGAAGAGAACTTCACTGTGATGGAATTCAAGTTAAACCAGGACTGAAATTTATTTTGATGAAACTGATACTTCCTTGTAACAGGATTTCACTGTAGAAGCAATATTTTTCTATGACATCACTGAAAAATATTTCCACACAACAAAAGAATAGAAAAACGTATATCGAACATTCAGACAGAATGGATATATGCACATAGAAAAAAAAGAATGTAACGGAAATAGCAAAATATTTAAAACAAATAATGCTAAAAAATATAATAACGTAGACTTATGCTTTTCCAGCAGGAATCTTTTCTTGAAAATGATGACAGACTACAACTTGCTTCGTTAATATTAAGTACTAGAGGACCCGACAGACGTTGTTCTGTTCAAACTTTGTAAATTGAAAAGTTAAAAAAATTCAATAAACTATCAAATGTTTGAACCATTCTGTTGAAAAAAATTTCAGTGACTAAAAGTACTTCTTTTGACTGAAGGAAACAACCCCATTGTTTGCTTTTGCCACTATCAGCAAGGTCATGGCCGAAGTACATTAGCCCTTGGTCTTTGGCGTCCACAAATTTGGCGACAATTGGGAAAATTGCTAAGACTCCTAATTATCAAACTCTTCCCGCAATTTCTACATCGTCTGGGGGAATTATCATAACGTAGATTGTAAAATATGCAGAATTGGCGAAAACATTTCCCCATTGCTTAAATTCCGTGGCGCCAAGTTTGTGGACCTTTAAGAAATTAAAATGAAGTGAAGCTAAAAGACGTAACCATGGCAATGCGAAACAAAGCATCAGTAATTTTAATGGAGATTAGATTTATTCGAACTTCAATTTTTAATGGCTTGTAACTTTTTTTTCCTTTGGCGATAGAAGGTTACTTTTTCGACCAAAGGTCGAGATATTTCTGGAGTAAAAAATGTCGCTTTTTCCAACGGTGTCAAAAAGAAAACTGTGGAACAATTCCTTCACTTTTTATTGATAGATTTAATGAAGAAAGTATTGCCAAAATTTCAGCTAAGTCTTAAAAAGTCCGAGATTAAAACGCAAATTGCTCCCATCGTAATGAAGTTAGAGCATTGAAACAAATTGCTTAGAACGTGGAAAATTCTACCTTTTTCAACGATATAAAATATTAATATGTGCAAGTAATTTTTCACCCCTTAAATAACCGATAATAGGCAATTTATGTGAAATTTGAGCCTAAATTGGAATAAAAAAAAACTATTTATCGGATTTTTTTCGAATTATAGCATATGTTACTCAGTAAGAAAGCACCTTTCATATAGTGAAAGAATTTTTCAAAAAGTTGCAATAGTTCCAGAGATTACCTCGAACATATAAACACTCAAAAATTCGCCCTCTCTCTTTATAATATTAGTATAGATTACCTGTAGTTTATTTGGATTTGTTTGAAAGGTTTTTTGCAGTTATTTTTTAATTAACAGTTATTTTTGCTCCACTGTTATCACACACACACACACACACACACACACACACACACACACACACACATATATATATATATATATATATATATATATATATATATATATATATATATATTATTACTATTTTTTTTAACAAACAATTTTTAATTCTGTAGCTTGTAACTTACATTTCACCTTGGTCACAGTATTTTTTTTCTTGACAATTTGATTTAAATTTATATTTTTAGCTCTTGAATTTGTTTGTCCCAACAAAGCATATTACATACAATTGTAAAAATTGTTTGGTGAGATATAAGGTAATTACTTTGTGATTTTTTACTTGCCAAGCATAATTTATCACATCGTTGATTGAAAGGAATAGTGACACAACTCAAAAAATATCGAAAATTAGATTTTTAATTGATAATACTTATGAAACATTGATCTTTTACAATGAATGAAGACACAAGTCGTACATAGCAATGCTGCTGGTAAATGGCAATTTTGATTAAAACCTAATTCGACCTAAATTTGACTAAAATTTCTAGAAACCCTAAAAGGCTAGCACAAAAACTGCGCGAAATGAACAATAAGTATTAACCGTTTTTAAGGGGCATACAAGAATTAGGAATTGTCACAAATGAAACAACAATAAATTACAAATTGCAACAATTTAAAAAATGGTCTTCTGAAAAAATTGCTTTTTTGAGTTGTGTCACTAATCTTTTCAAGCTGCGACATATAAAGGTTTTTTTTCCCATTAATGAGTGAGACAATTATACAAAAACAGATGTGGAACATTTGAAATTCTGCTTCTGTACATTGGATTCAGGCCGATAGGAAAAAAGAGACGATTTACTTATACATTCTGAAATCATTATTCCTGAAGAAAACTAGTTAATTCAATCATTCAATAAAATCTTGGTCAAAAAAGGATGTCTTGAAAAATGTTTGTTATATTTACATAGAATGACTCTTATATTTTAACTAAGACAGAGGGACCCCCCCCCCCCCCCCTCCTGACTCTTTATCTTTATCAAACAAATTGATTGACTATTCATGATTAAAACACAGTATTTATTTTAAAGAACATTTTTTCTCTGCAATCATTGATTATTGTAGAAAGAAACAAGTTATAAAAGAGTATTCAATACTTTCGCTCAAGTATTTCTCTTTGAAATAAATCTACAACAAAAGTTTACATGAGGTGACATTTTGAAATATAACCCTGTTTTTAGCGACCCATATTTTTTTTGAGCACCCCCCCCCCCCACTGATTACCAATTCTTGCCCATCAATATATGGAATATGTGCCATTTTATAAAAACATGCAGTTTTTATAAAAGTGCCTTTTTATAATACATGCTTTTTAAAATAAGCTTCATTATTCCAATTTTAAAACTTTTAACAGCGTGTACAAATATACCTGTTTAAAATAAAAACTTCAACTTTTTAGCTACAAGGTGAAATTTTTCATGCATTACATGATCAAAATGTATTTAACAATTCAACTTACCTATTTGAGTGTGTGCATACAAGCACTCTGGACAAAGGATCGTTTAAAATCATTTTAACAGCTTGGGCCAGAGTAAATGTTTTTCCAGTTCCAAAAGGTCCAATGATCAACACTGGTGGAAGTCTGAGATTTAAAGGAGTAATTATTGCTTCAACAGCCTCTTTTTGTTTTGGATTCAACCAAGGCTCTAAGTCCAAATTTCCACTGTTGAAGACAATTTCAGTATCATAAAAATTGTTTATATATATATATGGTAATAAATATAAAACATACGTATCTATGTACAATACTTTTCATTATTATGTCATAACACAAATTCAAATACTAAAAAAGCTAAAAAAAGAAAAAATTTTAAAATGTATAATGTAACAAGTTCAATACATGAACATGCAATTGTAAAGAGGAAAAAGCAAATAACAGTTAAGATTTTCACAAAACTTGATTGTACAATGTACAACAATTGTTGTACAACAAAAACCTTAAATAATAACTTACACTGTATCACAGCTAGTTCTGCACACTTTAAATCTATAGATCAACACAGTAGGGAAAAGGTCGATTTTTTATAACTTATTTATTAATGAGTAAAATAGTGAATATAAATATTTCACTTGTATTTAACTTTTGCTTTAAATACAATCAATACATAAATTATATACAGTGGAATCTCTCTATTCTGAACCTCAAGGGGCCGAACATGTTCAGATTATGGAGGTGTTCATTATAGAGGGAGACTGGGATAATGCATATTCATTCGCCGGGCCTATCAAAGTGTGTTCAGAATATTGGGATGTTCACATTAGAGAGTGTTCAGATAGAGGAAGTCAACTGTATAACTTGAGTTAAAATTAAAAGTAATGGATTAAAATCTGGCAGATCTTATCTCATTGCTTTGATATTTAATATGAGTTTTCACATATTATCTATAAAATCAACACATACATCAACAATGATTATACATTAAAAATTCAAGGCCAAATACCTATTAGAATTCCACATGTTAGGTATAGTGTCTATATCAGGAAACACTAAAGAAGGAGGATGGAGTCTATCAACAGCAAAATGCATTTCACAAAGAGGTAAGCGATTTAATTGAAATTGTACCTTAAAATACAAAAGCAATAAATTAAAAACATATTACATGTCTAGCTATAACAGACAAATTATAGTTTTGAGACTAAAGAACTGCAGTTAAAATGGAACAAACCTCTGCTGTAAACTCCCGATCTGCTTTAAGCTTTAACTCTTCACAGCATCTTTTAGAAAGACGAATGTATATTGCAGTTTTACCTTTATCTTCAATTACAGCTTCATAAACCTTTAAATAGGAATTAATTAGTAAGTAAGAAAAATCTATTTAAATAACATTTAACACTTTGAGGTCTATGCCTGAGCATCACTTGGGTTGCCGTTTTTGATGAAGTTAACTAAGTTCGAGAGTCTCTCAGGGTCCAATATTTACCATTAGATATAAGAATACGAGTTATATATGTTTCTAGCCTAATTAGAAATTATCTATGAACCATTTACTTTCAGAAAAAAAATAAAGATAGCATGGGCACCCATATGCAAAATTGTAAGGGGGATAGACACAATTTACAAAAACAGTAGATTTAATGAATTGCATCATTTAAAATCAGCTTTTTGCATATCATTAACTATCTGCACCCACAACAAAAACTTATGTTTGATTAAAATGTGCAATGTTAATTGCACATGTTGTGTTTAATTGCTAAACTGATTTCGATTTTAAAAACAAGAATTGAGGCAGTGAGAAGCACAGGGATGTAAATGGCCAAATTAAAGACTTGGAGATAACCAGTACAAATGATAGATGAACCTCTCCTCTGTCTTGGGGCAAGAGATAGTACTAGTAGGGCTGGTAGGTGAAGCTATACAGCATGATTTAGAAAAAATTTTCAATGACCTTATTTTTAAACACAGTTTGCTCAGAACTTGAAAATGTCTACTTTCATCCATTTACTTCTCACAGCCTTCATGTTTTTCATTAATCAGACCCAAAATTTAAAAAATCTCAGGAAATTATTTGTGGCATTGCTGGGGTTTGTGTTTGTCAACAAGTTCATAAAAGTTTGGCTCCAGTTTGGGGAAATACATCCCTGAACTATCCAACCATCCTCCACAAACCCCTTGTTTCCATACTTGCTCTTCCAATTAAATTTATAACAAAAACTCTTTTTGGCACAAGTAAGCTGTCATGGGCAGTTCTCAAAAGGTGGGAGTAAACATAGACCTCACTTTGAAGCTTTAACACCATTCACCTAATTTTCATTTTAATTAACTCATTTTTGAGTTAAATTATAATACTGTATAGAGACAAGAATTGACATAAATTATGGAAAAAATGCTCTTCATATACCTTTTAAAAAATATTTCCTTGCTAAAAGGCACAATTTTGGACATTCAAAACGTTAACTGAGCAAATGTACCATCAAAAAAAAAAATATTTTTTAATTATTTCCGTAAGTTTTAAAAAATCTAAGGGTATGAATCTCAAACTGAATAATTTTTTGATAATATTTTCCACAAATTACAAAAGTAGACATATTATTTATTTTGTAAACGATTTTAGAAAAAAAGGAAGTTGGAAGTTTGATGCACGTCCATAAGTTACGATCTGGACAATGCTATTATTTGAGAACCAAATATATGATTTATATGTTTTAAAGGTATTATTCGATCCTCAAAATCAATTTTTAATTATTTTAAAGTGTTTTCACATGTTTTTATGCAGTGTCATTCAAGCAAAATCATTTTTCTTAAACCTATATGTGAGATGTCCAAATTGTGTTACAATCTAGACGCAGATAATCCTGTCCATTTATTCATTATTATAAATGACCTTCTGTCTTGTAACCTTAATAAAAAAGGCTATTATAATGTTAATTTCTTTAATCTATTGGTATTTTTTACAATTAATACGTTATGCATTGAACATTATATAAATAACAGTAGAAACACAAGTTTTAATTAGAACGAACACATTTAAGTAAACAAAACGGAGGCAGCTCATAACTCATCAACATTTCAAACATGATTATCTGTCATTTTGCTGATACTTCGGATAAAATGTTTTCAAATTACGACAACAAATCGATATCTAAACAGCAATTATTTAATAAATAATTCTTCAGATCTCTAATATTTAGATATTAATCTCTCGTTGCACAAAAATCGCCACAAAACTCCCGATTGGCGACAACTCACAGCGTACGATAAGCAAAGGGTTACCAGCAGGGAATTCCAGTTTTCGCCAACAGTGTCAGTTTTGGCGACTTTATTACCTGCGCTGGCAAAATGGATGGGGTTTTTTTCGGATTCAACAAAACCATAACAAAATTTTATTATTTAAAGACTAGTAAATAAAGACAGTCAAGTACTTCATAAACTCTCTATTTTTCATAGCAGAATTTAAAAATAGGTAAAATTTTTATTGAAAAAGTTTAAAAACTGTGAAACTTACATTATGATGACGTCCAAAATCTGTTACCTAGAGACCGATCATTAAGTTCACTATTTATTAATTTTTATAAGTACCTGCTGTCTTTTTATGTTTGTATATGACGTTCTAAGTGTACATACTATGCAATAAAAACAAAATTGATGTCTAATTTCAAAAATTTAAAAATTGCTCAGAATTAACTTTTTGTTCCCACCTTTTGAGAATTACCCTTATAAACTCCAGCAATGTCTGCTGGTTCTTTTGCGTCATCTTCCCATTATAGCTGAGAACTTAATTAACAAATTATAGCAATCCTTTGGTTTCAATGTAAGGATACACGACACTAAACATTTGTAATAATAAAATTCTAACATCATCAATATCATTTTAAATACCTTTTGATAGTTAACTAATCCCTAAGGTTTTCCTATACTTCCAAGGGTATGCATACCACAGGTTGAGGATCGATTAGTATTGTTAACCAAATACTCCTGTGCTAAACACAAAAGTCACATCTGCACTTTTTATCAAAATTGAGTTACAGTCAACAGGTGGTGGTTCCTTGTCACATATACCGCCTAAATACTGTTTTATGGTCATTTGTCAAAAGGAAATATATTTTTAAAAATTCTGAAAAAGTTGCATCCAAATCAAACACATGGAGACGCATAACTTTAAATAGGAATTTCTGATTTTTAACTCAGCTGCAGATAAAACTTTTTAGCATAGCACAGCAGAATGCAATCAAACTGAAGATATTTCACATTATTTTAAAAGATAAATAAATTGCAAATGTATTGCATAGTCATGTCCCACAACTAATTTTCAAAATAAATTTACAAAGTCAAGTATCAAGCTTGAATAATCTTAAAATTTTCCAATTACCTTCCTTTGCTCTTCTCCTTTTGTTTTAACAGGAGCCAATAGCACAGTATTGCAGTTTGTAAGTACAAGTCTCCCGGACGAGGAATCTTCAGATAATACAGAAGACAATTGCATATTGGCAAACAATTCACCATTATGAGCATATTTAGCAGTCACTGCTGAATTTGGAGTAAGTAGATAACAACTGGTCACATTAAGAAGTGCTTTGACATTATATCTGTAAAAGAAAACAAATATTAAAATATACAAAAAATCCTTCACTGATCTAAAGTCATTTTACTTTGACTTCACCTTACTTTAAATTTTTTTAAATGCACACAAATATACTGTCAAGATTACTAAGATTTTTATCTTTTGAAATTGGAAGATTTGATCATAGCATTTATATAAAATGCAACTTGCTTCATACTGAGAGGGAACTTAACAAGTCTTTTATTGAGTGTTTTTGGTTCTTAGTAGTGATGCAACATCGATGAAAGAACATCGCCATTTCAAAACATCAATGCTCAAATATTTATGATAACAATCGAATACTTTTTTATTTTTATAACTATTTATTGATCCACAAATTTGCTTTAGTATTCAAACATACTAAATCTCTGAAACTAAACAATTTCTGCTTTAAAACAAAGCCCCCCCCCCCCTTTCTTTTTAAATGCTAGTGATAAATTAGAGGAACTTAGCACCTTTGTAAAAATAAGGATTATGCAAAAGGACATTTAGGATTGTACGCGTTCTCTATGAGGAGGGGAAAAAAAAGGTTGAATTTCTTTCCAGACATTAGACAAAATATTTTTCACATTAATCTTTCAAATTAAAGCTACAATTAGCATTGGGAGAGAGCAATGTGTCAAACTAACTATTTCATATAAGAGAAAAATACAGTAGTGCCCCATTATAGCAAGACAAATGAGCCAAATAAAAATTTCATTATAGACATAATTTTGTTATAAAAATCTAAATACACAGTAAAACATGAAGGAGAACAGAAGCTCTTATACTATAGCCATAATGCCTCTATCTACGGTTTCGCTATAAGCAGAGGCGGATGTATAAACAACAGAGAAATAGACTTAAAATCGGAGGAACAAGTTTTTGGGTTAATTAGAAAACTTTTGTATTACAAGTGCAAGGCTTACAACTACCAAAAGTAGTCGGCACTGGGGGAAGATAACAAATATGAAAAGTTTTTTGAATTTCTTATACTCCGAAACTCACAACTTTTGTTACACCACCAGGGGTCTGATATTTGAGTCCGTTAATGGACCCTTCACAAAAGTCCGATCAACCAAAATGGACCTTTCACAAAATCCCGATCAACCAAAACGGACCCTTCACAGTTCTGATTAACAAGAACGGATCTTTCACAAATTGTTTATTGAAAGAGCAAATCTGAAAGCAAAATAACGCATATTAAACCGATAATTTTTGGAATCTTTTTTTAAAGTCAAATTAAAGGGATCAGCTTAAACAAAATCTGCTAATTTTGCAAAGAAAAAAAATCAGCACTCTTGTGATGCTCCTGCAAGCGATAAATTGCTACTGCGAAATAAAAACATAAAATGCTTGTTGTTTGTTTCTTGGAAAGACATTAACAGCAGAAAATAAGTTTGGTTTTAAATGATTTTGTTTGTTTTATCACAGCTAATTAGCAGCGGTGTTGTTGTAAACTTTTCTGGCGTTGGCAAGCAATTTTCTCCCCACTCATGATTTAATAAATAATAATAATAATATATATCAGCGAAATGAACTTAGAGCTGCAAAGGGATAGTAAGGGTGGGGAGGGGGGGGGGAGAAATATGATCCCTTCAGATAGCATGAACTTAGAACTGCAAAGGGATAGTAAGGGTGCGGGGAAAATATGATCCCTTCAGATAGCGTTTGGCGTTAAACCTTTATAATGACTTGATTAGAAAATATTCTCATCATTTTACCAGCTTGTCAATATTTGCCTTTTTATGGTGCAGTGCTACGTTTAACTGTTATTTTGGAAGAAAATTATATGGGTTTGATTTTTCGATTCTAACAAGGATGATTAACTTTAAATAAACTCTTTTACTTGCCGTTTTTTTCTTTAGATGTCTGCATTTTGAAAAATACAATCTTTTAACATCCGATACAAGAATCATTTTTTGTTCTTTTTCCAAGCTAACTTCGCTTTATTAGGATGCAAATAAATGAAAAGTCTCTATTTTTGTTAGAACACTCATTTCAAGTTTTTAAAGCAAAATTCCATTTTTTTTTCTTTTTTTATGAGTCAAAAATTAAAATGCTGAATCGATGGTTTATTTTATTTATTTGTTTGTTTTTATTATTATTATTATTATTATTTTTTTTGCTTCAACTGTGTCCACAGATATTAATGATATATTTATCATAGGACTCTAAAATGCTATTTAAAAATAATTTTATCAAAAATATTTCTTTTACAAGCCGTTTTTATACTTTTGATGGCTTCACTTTTAGAATAGCCATCTCTTTGCAACTACTATGGGTTTCCGATTTTTTTGAATTTTCAATGTTTAGTACACTTTGTTAAGAGGTAAACAAATAAAATTTCTTTTCATTTTTATTAAAATCACGGAATTTAAAAGTTTTAAACAAAATTCTGTGCTTTTTAAGAGCGTCTTGAGTCAAAAAGTTAAATGTCCTTGTCTGATTTTTTTTTACAATTATTTTAAATGATGTGCAGAAATGTTTCTAGTATAATTTAACATAATGTAGAATGGTAGATAAATATTGCTACTTGAAAGAGCGATGCCCCCCCACCCCCCGCCAAATACTAGAAAAACATCCCAGAATGATATACTCAACATAGAAGAGGAAAACACTCAACTTTAAGCTTAAATGATGCAGTTTGTGCCCTCTCTAAATTCTTAAATTTTGTTTTAACAAAAAAAAATTTTTTTTTTTGCAAAATTATTTGATTTTTTACAAAATTAATTGACTTTTCACAAAATTATTTGATTTTTCACAAAAAACGGACCCTGTGAAAAATCCTGGACAGATCCCTGACCACAATAAGCAATACTTACCTAGATAACAATTCATATTGAGCCATTTCTTCAATATAGAGCAGTTCATGCTGTCGAGCACAATAATTATTCTTGGTGATAGTTGGTTCCATTACAGACTGTGTCACAGTGAATTTACTGCCATTGGGAGCAGGATAGCATGTCAGAAGACATTCTTCCCGCTCTCCTAATGAATAAGGTCGATTTTCAAATGGAACAACAGTTACATCATTGCTACTCCAACGCTCAGTAAAAGATACAGCCGTATCTCTTGCTTGTTGAAGTTTTTCCATATCTGAAGAAGAAACCACATCGACACACAGTTTTTGAACTAATACTGGCTCAAAACCAAAATCAAATACTATAGCTTGCCTGAAGGTGCCATAGATTGAAGTCAGGAAACGAACCTGGGAAAAAAATAAGAAAAAATGTAACCAAAATAAGACAAATAGCAGATATATAATGAATCATTTAAAAAAAAAAATCAAATTACAGCTCTTTTTTAAAAACACAATCAAGCAGAGTTTATATTTGGATATTTCATTCAACTAATTTGATGCAGAGTTGCTAACCTCACAAAGTCAAAAATCAAACTTGAATCAAAAGAAATTGAACAGAAAAATCAAAAGAAAAAAAAAGAGAAATTATTTGATTTTTTTTTAAAATTAACTTTTTAAAATTGGAAAATAAAATTTTCTTTTTTAAAAAAATAGTATACCAAATGTAACTAAGGATTAACAGAGAATCCTTAAACTGAATGTTTTACAAGTTTCTTAAGCAAGAATGCCGCTTTTAATTGGCTTTTATTTTGTGTTCTCTATTTATTTCGTTTGTATCCATTAGTTTTTCGGCACTCATCACGCATGCAATTGAACTCCAAAATGATATAAAGTCAGAAGTCCCATTAAACTATGTTCTCCGTTCCTTAATTGAAATGAGTTAACGGTACTTCAAATCAGGGTTGGCAAGGTTTTAGATACTAGGGTAAAAACCACAGTAAAAACCCTGGCTTTTACCGTCCTGTCCAAAACCCTTGCGTCCAAAACTGTCAAAAACTATATTTTTAGAAAAATTGTATTCTGTGAGAAAACATCAAAAACAGAATAAAATATATGAAAGTAATGGTTTATATTAAACATTTATTCAATGGAGAACATTCAACTTATTTATGCAGCTGATTTTAATCTTGAGTTACATAGAAGTTAAGTTCTTGATTAAAATTTTTATTTGCATGCATTAGTTTATTATTATTATTATTAATATATATTTTGATAAATAGTAACCAAATTTCCCAATGTTTTTGCATGTGTGCAAAGGAAAGCAGGCTCGGCAAGGTTTTTACCATCCTGTCCACAACCCTTGTGTCCGAAAGAGTCCAAAACTATTTTTTGAGGAACTATATTTTATGAGAAACTATCAAAAACCGAACAAAATGTGTCAAAATTATTTATTTTTTTGACTATTTAATGTATTTATTCAATGTGAACATTCAAGTATAAATATATATGTAACTTATTTATGCAGCTGATTTTAATTCAAGTTGCATAGAAATTAAATTCTTCATTAAAAATTTCAATTTGTATGCAGAAGGGTTTTCTTTTCCCAAAAAACCAAATTTTTTGACATTTATGCATGTGTGCAAAGCAAAAGAAAGTGTTCAGAATATAGTTCAATAATTGAATCAAATGCAATAAATTACAATTTTTTGTAGTTACAGAATGTATTATATTAAAAATATGAACCAAAAAAAGAATAGCCACAAGTTTTATAATATAAATGTTTAATGATCAATTTCTTGTTCTTTAATCTATAATTTAAAAAATAATTTTCGTTAAAACACCATGTAAAACTTATTTGCAAAACCCATTAAAATTTTTTTTAAACCTAAATACTGCACATTTAATAATATTCCATACATAATTTAAGTTATAAATGGAACTGAAATTAGTTGTCTTGGTAGTGTTGTGAATTTCCTCTCATAACTTTACCAACTGATACATATGGAAGTTTTTATGTAATAGTTATTGGCAATTTTTTAAAATAAAGTATTACTTAAATGAAAATTTGAGAAAAATATTATGAAATACTCATTAATTAAACCTGAGTAATGTCTATATTTATGCATTACAAATATTGCAGAAAATAAAAATTGATTAGATTACGCCCCTTTAGCTTTAGCAACGTTTTGTACACTTTTAAACAGTAAAAACTACCTGTACTGTCCTAAACCAGTTTTGTACAGTCAAAGCCCAACTCTGCTTCAATGATTGTTTACATAAATGGGCAGTTCTCAAAAGGTGGGAGCAAACACAGCCCTAAACTTTGAAGCTTTAACACCAAATAACTTTTATTTTAATTCATTCAAATATTTTTGAATAAAATTATGATACTGTGTAGAGACAAGAATTGACATAAATTATGGTAAAAATGTTTTTCAACTAACCTTTGAAAAATGTTTTCTTTGCTAAAAGGCACAATTTTGGACATTCAAAATGTTAACTGAGCAAATGTACCACCAAAAAAAAAAATTTTTTTTTTTTTAATTATTTCCATATGTTTCAAAAAAAATTAAGGGTATGAATCTCAAATCAAATAATTTTTGATAATATTTTCCACAAATTAGAAAAAAGTAAAGACATATTATTTATTTTGGAAACTATTTTAGTAAAAAAGGAAGTTGGAAGTTTGATTATGTCCAAAAGTTACGATTTGGACAGTGCAATTATTTGAGAACTAAGTGTATGATTTATATGTTTTAAAGGTATTTTTCAAACCTCAAAATCAATTTTTAATTATTTTAAAGTGTTTTGATATGCTTTTATGCAGTATCTTTGAAGTAAAATCATTTTTCTTAAACATACATGTGAAATAGCGTTAAATTGCCAAATTGCGTTACGATCTAGACGCCGATACTTCTGTCCATTTATTCATTGTTAAATTGAAAGCTGGAGGGTTTTTTTTTTTCAGTTGTTTTGCTTTCAGAAGAATTTATTGAGCTTAAAAGTGATGAAATTACTGTTTTTGAAAATGAAGGTTTGGGAAAGGTTCTAATTTTCAGATGTGAAATTTTGTGAAGTGGCAGCTTTTACAATATAGAATTTTGTGAAGGGGCTGCAAAGCGGGCCCAACTTGCATCTGAAATGACCCTTGATTTAATACCTGTTAAGAGATTTTCACAACTTGATTTTTTATCCCACCAAAAGGTTTCCCATTAATCCCCTTTTATGCAATTAAATATTGATTATTACACATTCTTGATAAAATGAAATCAACAGTTTTGCCATAGAGTGACATGCATAAACTAAAGCAAGCTATAATATAAAACAGTTTACTTGCAACTTTTCATGGGGGGGGGGGGACTTACTTTGCAAGTATATTGATCATATTTATATTCATTGTTGTCTGCATTACTCCATTCCTGGCAGTGTGGTCCTAAATTATATTCTTTTATACCAGAAACTCTGCCAGATCTCAGCAACGAAATCCCTAAAATGGTTTCTGTGTGTTTCATACAGCAAGGCAACGTGCTTCAATGTTGCCTAAAATAGAAAAATATGAAAGCTTTTCTAAGTCACTAAGTATCTAATTTTGTTGCACAATAAACATTTCTTCACATAACACTGAGGGATTTTTAAGAACATGTAAGGCAGACCAAGATAATATAGACAAACACACTAATGCTGTTCACAGAAAGTTAACTAAGTTTGTCAAAAATATTTTTAAGTTTTTTTTTTTTTTTTTGATGAGCAACAAATGTTGATCTCCAGTTTTGAAATACTCCAACTAATAGTATTTCAAAAAGAGTAAATATAATTCAAAAAACATTCTGGTTGCATAGTACTACTACTCACTTTCAACTTTACATTTTTTTCTGTTGGCTGCAGTATAAGACTCTGGAGAAATATTGCGTTTTTGTCAGAACATTTTTAAGCACTCATTTGAGTTTGCAGAAAGTTTTAAATTTTATCTTGGTCTGATGCAACAACCACATTAAAGAGAGAGAGAGAGAGAACCAGGGTACATTTGAATACTGAAAAGCACTTTTTTCACAAGCCTGGCTCGCAAAATATTTAAACTTCATATATTATAATCAAATTTTGATTCTATTAATAGTAAATTCACAAAATACTCAAAACGCAAAATCACTGATAGCTTTATTTTTGTGAAAAAAAATATATATACAGTCAATTCCTGATAACTCAAAGTCCGATATCTCAAATATTACTATAACTCAATGATTTTACCAAGTCCTGATCCCTTTGTCTTTTATTCCATGCTAATTATGCTCACTATCTCGAAGTTTAATTTCCTTTAACTCAAAGTTTTTTCAAAGATGACTTGAAATTTATTTTGAAAGAACGGAAAAAAATAATATATATATAATTCAAGTGACGATAGGAGAAAATATTCAACTTTACTAGCAATTCCTGCACAATATGCCTCTAAAGCAAGGAGAACACCTGTTGAGCCAATGTACGATAAAGGAGTTAAACGTGCAGAAATGAGTATAGCTTGTTTTCTTTTGTTTACTGTACTGTTTACACTTAGACATGTTGCTGGACTACAAATCCGTTTGTAACCTGTTAACCCGTTCGCACCCAGCGTCACGCGGACGCTACGCAACGATTCCTCTCCTATCAGCCCAGCGTCACTTATCCGCTACCCTCGCCTCTGATCGACGCTGTAGTCCCAGCGTCACGTATATGCTTTCTCGAAATGGAACGATTGAATTGAATATTTAAATGATACTAGATGGCGCTAAATGGCTATAACTTTGATCATATTCGAGTCACATGGTATTTGACCTTCATGTACATGCTTTAGTTTCTTATTTGGGCCTCTCAATGGGATAGATTTTTTTTTATGTAAACAACAGTGAATCACTGCTCTGCGCATATGATTTATGAGGTCTCAATTGCTCTTGCTTATATCTTTGCTTCTCTTTTTTTTACGAGTAATTGAAAGAGATATACATCTAGCTGAATAAATTATGGGGGAGGGAAGGAAGGTTAAAATATTTTCGCGTATGTGTTCCAGACTTTTGGGATTCCCCGTTCAATGAGAGTACAGGAATGAGTTCAAGAGGCCTGAAGTTTATGGTTATTTTTGAATCCTTTCTGATATTGTTCTTCTGTATTTATTCTTTTTCATTTGGGGATGGGAAACTGCAATAAAAATGATTAGCGAAGTGAATGAAAGGGAATGTTTTCGAGTGAATTATGAAGCAGTTTTGAAACTTGTCGCGTGGGAAATATAACTAGTTTAAATTCGTTGACCTAAGTTGTTTTAATCAAAATTACATAAGGAACATATTTTTTTGCTACATTTCTTTTTCTTTGATTCCACACTCACGATGTCAAAACTCTAACTTTGTTTCTGTGCACATATCATTTAATTTTGTGCACATGGTTAAAGTTTTAGTATTCTGCTTATTTCGTTCCTTCTAATAATGTAATAGTCTTTATATTAGTAATTAGTAATCAGTAGTACATTGTTTAAACAACATTAAAATTTCAAGCCATTATTTTTGAGATGCTGATTTTATATGAATATTTTTGTTCAGTTAGGCTTAACTGCTGTAAATGCTCGGGCCGATGGCGGCGTTCCATTTCAGAACGTTCGAGTCCCCGTAGCTGCGCTTCGTTTTCCGAGCGCTGGTCCTCAAGGGGTTAAGTAGCCAAGTCAACTTATTGTACCTTTATTTAAAGGCTGACCTAAGTTAAGATGTGTTCTCCTTCATTCTTTAGCTCGATCATTTGCTGATAATTTTTGAGAGGGAGAGAGACAGATTTTACTTTAGATGTCTCAGATAAAGCTGGAAACCATGGATTTAGAAAGTTAAATAAATCTTATTTATAACATTGAAAGGAATCCAACAATCAAAAAGAAAGATAATGAATTGAAATATGGCTCCAAATACTCTGTCAACGGTATTAAAAGAGAAGCTTCAAAAGCGGTATGAATCCATGAACCTGAATTTGAAACGAATGGAGATGTGCACCTTTCATGAAGTAGAATCAGCTATATTCAAGTGGTTCAAGTAGTATCGAATTCAAGACCATGCCATTCATATAAGTAGATGTTTGCTGCATGAGAAAGCAACTATTTTTGCTATATTTACTGAACATAGAAAATTTCAAAATTTCCACCCCAGTTCTGGATGGCTGGAGAAGTTCAAGACCAGACACAACTTTGTCTCTTCAGAATTCTTCACGGAGAAACTGTGCATATTGAGCTTAAAAAATTTAAGTTCTGTAATTTTGTCTGTTATATGTACATATTAATTAAAATATTGGATGGTTTTTAATATTAAAATGTTGAAAACCAAAACTAGAGGTAAGTTGAACTTCCAATAAGTCAAAGTTTTTCGTCGGTCCCTTTAGTTTCGAGTTATCGAGAATTGACTGTATGTATGTACTCTTTATACTTCTTATAGTCAAGTGGTGCATAGTGCATGCATTCCATGTTTTTTCCTTTTAAATATTGCAAGTATTTTGATTGCTAATAAAATTCGCAATCACAAACTTTTCAGGCAATATGTAAGGCATATTGAATCTCTATGGGGCTTTAAATCCGCACAAGGCCTAAGAGAGTTTTTTTTTATTGTTTTTAGTTTGTTCCAAAAGCGTTCAATTTCAATTCTAAAGCTGTTTATTACAATTATATTCTGCCTTTTAGTATTTGTGTGTCCACGAGCGTAACTATGGGGTCTAGCGCCCCTGGCGAACTAAAGAAGAAACCCCCCCATTCCAGGGTCACCAACATGAAAAGTCACCAGAGGTCATTGTGACCTCCAAAAAAATTTTTTTTGGAACATTTTGATTAATTTATTCAAGAAATAGGAGGCAAAACGTTGTAATTTTTTTCCTTATTTTCTTTTTTAGAAATGTTTTCAATGATGCCCAATGTTCCTTCTAAGTTGATTTTATGTACAAGTGTATATATAAATACCCCCTCTAAATCTTTTTTTTTTTTTTGCAATTTTTTTTAATTTTTTATTTTTTTAAAGCATTTTTAAAATCCTATAACTAAAAAAAAAACTATTTTTTTTTTTTATAAATTAGTCAAAATGCCGCCTCCCTGGCTGCTGCGCCCCTGGTGAGTCACTCTTGCCAACCCCTAGTTACGCTACTGTGTGTGTCAGAAGTTTTGTATTCAATTTTAAACTTTCATAAGAGTATGATAACGGCATTTAAATCAACAAAGAGAATTTAGTTCATTTTTTTCATTAAGAAAGTAACCGAACAAAATTAACTGAGCAATGAAAAACACAATTTACTTTTCTTCAATATTCAAATACGTATATTAAAACAATCAAATTGTGGCATGTTAAAGTGTCACCTAATGGTGTAATAAACACAATACATATCAAAATTTATATTTTGATTTGTTCCACAAATAAATAGTTTTCCAAATGGAGTAGGTTTTTAACTAACTTACTGAGCAGAAGTAATACTAATCCCAAATTACTTTCCGATTCTTAAAAAAGGCAAGTAATATTTTGTTATGAACGTTCCTAAGGGTATAAGAGGAATAAAATGCTCTTTTTAAATACAGAAGGAGATAATGGGCAAACAGCCCTTCCAGTGCTGCACATAAGTATTTTAAGAGAAACTAAATGTTATGTCTGTATAACCTGAGGCTCTCATCTTGGAGTGCTCCGGAAGGGGATCTTCTTTGAGTCAGAAGTTCTAGGACGGTATTGATCAAAGTGTATGTTTGCTATAGGGGATGTACTCCGTCCATGCCGCAAGCTAAAAATGAAACCGATTACCCATTACCACCGTCTGTCACACCGCATTTTCTATGGTTTCGACAATTACGTTCAAGTCCACTGACAAGTTAGGATCAGTTATGTTGCAGTTTTGGGGGAAAATGAAAAAAGAACTGCTGTTTTATTTTCAAGAATAAAATAATAATTGAAAAAAGATTGAAGCAGAATTTGCCGCTCCTAAAAAATTTGTTGCCCTAGGCAGCTGCCTACTATGCCTATTGGGAAATTGGGCTCTGAGCTTGATACATCACTGAACATTTACTTTAAATATATTAGTTCAAACAGAATATTTATATTGTTTAACAAATAAGAGAAAAAATGCAAACCTTTCTAATAAGACACTTTTTTTTATCAAAAATATACATTAAAAATTTAATAATATGAGAAAAAACTGAAAATTTTTCTAATAAGACATTTTTTTTTCATCAAAAATATAGTGTAACTTCGATTTAACAATTTCCTCAATTTAATGATCCATTTCACTGGTCCGGATTCGACTGCATTGAATGTCTATGCTCCTTGATTTTAACGATAACTTTTTTCAGTCCCATGACAGTTGATAAATTAGGGTTATACTGTACATTAAATATTTCACTGATTCAACAAATTTTCAAAAAAAAAAAAGAAAAAAGGGAAAAAAAGCTTTCCTAATGGTATTTATCTGTAATATGCTTATGATCAGAGATGAACCGAATATTCAGTTGGTAATCAGTATGCTGCATATTCAGCAGACAAACTGAATATTTAGTTCGGCGGAATACTTACATATTTGGCAATCGAACAGTACACCAATTTAACAATTCGACAATTAATAAACAAATGCGTATTTTTTGATACAACAAATGAAAATTATAGTATAATACCAAAGTACAAAATTAATTCATATGGCTATTTGCTAATATTATAACATTTAATAATTTTAACTCTTTAGTAAATATCTTTTGTACTTAAAGACAAAAAGTAAAAATGATCTGGCAATGTTTGAATTTAGACTACTTAATTCTGGTGAAAATGTTTATGAGTTACTGAAGACACTAATATAGAAGAAAATTACTTGAGAAATGATATTTTAATCAGTGCTGGTTTGTTATTTGTATGTAAGGTACATGCAAGATTCTTTATTTAAATTATGTTACCACAATCATCAGTTACCAAATCATATATCAGGAAAGAAATTGATTATCAAAAAGGAAAGTGTTGCAGATAAACATAATTCTAATTAGTCATTTACCTTATTAATTTCAGTGTCTTAGAAGAAAACTGTGTTACATGCCAATATGAGTGAACTTTCTTTAAACGACTGCCATTTACAAGTTTTCAACTTCCTCTTATTTTATTATCACTTCAAATAATAATTGTAATTTATGTATTTAATTTACTGTTTGATTAACACAAAATTTTATTTTGAGTTAGTCCTACCAACACACAGACTCGAAATAAAACAATGTGCTAATAAAAGATTAAATTTAATAGTTATGGCAAAAAAAGCACCATGTTGCAAACTCTACATTTGGGCAAAATACTGTGAAATGGCCCTTAACCTTTGTAAATAAAATTTTGATTCTAAAATATAAACATGACACTGATTTGATTAAAATGACATACATACCTTTGCAGATAAATGAAAAGTCCACTCTCTACAGCAATTCTTCTCAGAGACAGTCAAATTTAAATCTGGCTCTACACTTAATTCCACAGAGTCTAAACTTTCAGTCATAATGAGATTAGGATTTGTCGAAGTCAACCACTTTTCAAGCAGCTGCTCGGTGTAATGTCTTCCTTGTAACCTGCACTCTTTGGCTCGTTGTAGTTTCATTTGACGATAATCAAATCTCTCTTTCCATTCTAAAAGCTCCTCTTCACCATGTGCATCACAGCACAGCTGTCCCAAACGGCATTTTCCAGTAGATGAGTAACTGTACAAAGATAATAACATTAAGAACCAAAAAAAATTCAGTAAGTTATTAAAGTACACATTAAATTCATTTAAAACATAAATTTAAAATGAATACAATGAATTTAAAATATTTCTGCAGTTGAATATTCAAATTTACAAAGCATTTTTGGAAATCCATAATTAGGTTAACTTTTTATGCAATAAGTTTGCATTATGAAATGAATATCAATCATACCGAGAAATAATTATATCTATCTTAATTTTGGGAAAAGACTTTTTTTTTTTTTTTGAAATTGAAATAATTGAAGGCAATGAAGAAAGCTATTCTACGCTGTTGTATTTCCAAAAGAAAATATCAAGCATACTTTTATGATGTGTCACAGAGCTTTATATTGATCTTAACTAGAGAGAAATGAAAATAAAGAGGTACATCAAACTTTGAGGTAAATCACCATCATTTCTCACGATTTTTTAAATTAAACTTTCTGAAATGGTGTTTCTGTGCACATGCAAGAGCATTGTGACTTTTTATTTCTGCGGTTACAGTCTCTGCACATCAGCGTGATGCTGGTCAAACTTAATTTTTTGCCTTTACTCACTTTGAGATTGGCAACCATGGCAACCATTTTGGTATATATAGTAATCTTTAAGTAAGCACGGGAATACACCATACTCAAGAAGTGCTCAATAAATCTTTTTCTTCACAAAAATCTGGGATCTTATTAGCAAAAATTTTGAAACTGAACCATGACCATTAAATAGAGGAATATGGCCAAAGTGAAATTAGTTAAGATCACTTAACATTTCCAAAGTGAACAAATTGGAAATTTATTTTGAAAATATCAGTACATAAAGAAAGAACAATGAAAAAAACTAACATTGAAACATTATTTTTTATTTTTGGAAGTAAATTTTTGAATTCAGAAAAAAAAAAAAAAAGTGGGAAATCCTCACTTTAACTTTTGATGGGGTTATGTGAAAAATGAAATATTTTACGAATGAAATACTTTCTATTCAATCGTAAAAAAATATTTTTTAACAAATGAATGAGTAAATAAAATGATCATTGAAAAAAAAAAGAAAGAAAAGATAGTAAAAAACTTTTCACTAATAAATAAATGAAGTAATTAATTAATATGTGAGGAAAAATAAATGCATGAATAAAATAGTGAATGAATGAATTAAAGAATGAATTATTAATGTAGGAATGTAAATAAATTAGTTAATAAATGAATACGTAAGGGATTTAGTACATGATTGAATCAGTAAATGAAATGAACTGTTTCACTCTGCCTTGCATGCACTTGACTAACTGTAAAAAATATTAAAAACACAATTAAGCTTAATATAAACTAAATAAATAAAGCACCAAATATAAGAAGGTCCTAACTAATATTTAAAATGTTAATACTAAGAACTTCATCATTTGATAATAACAAAATAATGTTGACTTACGTCAGCAAATTAGTCAACGTTAGAGTGTCAATTTTTGAAAATATGCTTTGATCTAATAAATCTATTAATCTTTGATAAAATTTTTATCTGACTGGAATAGACTACATGTGAAACTAACTACATTGTTAAAATATTACCAGATATGTGTCGCTAAAAGTAGAGTAAATATTTCACCATTTCACTTTGTCCCACGTTCCCCTACTTACAGTGGTGGACATAATTATAAGACACTTATCTAATTTGACAGATAGCGAAAGAAAAGATTCAGAGCTTAAATTTTTTTTATCAAATGTGCCAAAAAAAATCAATTTATTCTGCTATCATATATAATTATTTTATAATCATGATATTTTCCTACAATTTAATGAAAACACTTAAAAACATAATGGACAAAATTATAAGACATGAACCTTTTCCAAATACAATGGTCAACATAGTTAGCAGACACTAATGGTCTAAAAAAAATAGTCTAACATAGCTATTCAATATTTGGTGAAGCCGCCATTGTTTTTTATAACATGAAAGACGCAATTCGGCATCAAATCTACCAGTTCTAACAAAATATCACAGGACAGCTCTTCCCAAGCGCATTTCATAGCATTCTTTAGGTTTGACACATATAAACTGACTTCCATTTTGGTAAATCGCACGAGCTAAGATCACATACAGGAGAACATAGATACTTTGAGCTGAAAGCCACTATTTTGTTTCGTGTGATGCATGAATTGGCGCATTATAGTGCTGGAAAGTGTAGTTTTCGCCACAAGAAGTTCACCGTATATGGCTAGTTGAATTTCAAGAAAATTCTTATACTTTTCGAAAGTCATTCTTGAATGCACGAAAATAATATCTGTTTTCCCTTGAGCCGAAAAACCAGTTCAAACCATTACTGAGCCTCCACCTATTTGGCGGCTCTTTAGTACATGTGGAGCAGACTTAGATAAAATGAAAAGCTTTCTGCGAACACAAATCCTAACTGGAAAATTTTCTGCAAATAATTATTTTGCCTAGCTCACCCTTGAATAAAAAATTAAATTTACATTTAAATATGAAAGAGACTAAAAAAAAAAAAAAAATGCTTTAATCATTTTTTTTGCAATGACTTATAGTTTGTACTTACTTTTCACAAACTGAAGAAAACTGCCAAAACCATTATTTTTTTCACACGTGTGCTTTAAAAAGCTTTTGAAAAAGGCTTCAACAGAAATAAACTGGGATTTTTTTAAATTTCCCTTAAAAAAAATGTTTTTTTTTTTTTTTAAATTAACGATATCAGTTTTAAAAAAACTTCTGCAGAGCCAAAGGTTTTCTGCGAACGTCGCTCGCACGTTCATCTATATCATGCGAGACTGATGAAGAGACTTTGTAAATCATGCTAATAACATTGAAATCCGTCAGGACCATCCTGGTTAAACTTTTCTATCATCAGAAAATAACATAGAGAGTACCATTTGGGGGTTTAGGCTATAGTTTGTTTAGCAAAGTTTAGACTGCCCATTTTTGCGCTGGCTTAGAAGCGGTAGTTTTTTGTTCAGTATTTTTACATTTCACATAGGAAGCATAGCGCAACACTGCTAATGGTTCTTCTCAAACAATTCAGTTTCAAAGCATTTTTAATGCCTGTAGTGGTAATTTTTTTTCTGTATAACAAGCGAAAGCACATGGCGTCTGTCTCTTGAAGACAAACAAGGAGTATGTCCAAAACTTTTAATCATCGATACATTAATTCCTCTTTTCAAAATATTTCTAATTGTGCATCTAAAGCTCCTCTGTAGCTTGCGGTATGTTTGTAAATGTGTGAAATCGGTTCTGACTTTATAACTGCATGCAGAAGATTTGCATATTACACATTATTTCTGAAAAAAGCAGGTGTTTTAATGAAAATGTTGGGGGCCATAATTTTATCCATGGTATTTTTATTTATTTTTTATTAATCTCTATTAAATTTTCAATTCTATAAAACAATTACTTGTGATAACAGAATAAATTGATGTTTCTGATGTACTTGATAAAACATTTTTATGCTCTGAATCATTTCTTTCACTTTTTGTCAAATTGGATAGGTGTCCTATAAATATGTCCACCACTGTAGCAATAACTAAGAAGTGAAAATGCAAAATCTCACAGAATACACAGAATATAATGAAGGAAGCTACACTATGCTGTTGTATTTCCAAGTAATATCAAGCATAATTTGATGACGTGCCACAGAGCTTTTTATTGATCTTACATATAAGCGTATCAATCCAAGCATATTGGGTAGGTTACATATAAACATAATCAATTTTTCAATTATTTATGCAAAATTAATAAAAATGCCCGGGCATTCCCTGATTAATTACAATTTTCCTGATTTCCTCTAACAAGTTTCAACTTCACCATCTTCCCCTGATTTGTAAAGTCTGTAGGAACCCAGAATAACATATTTCTGATAAAATTCATATAATGATTAAAACAAGACACACAAAACTTGCTAAATCAAACAAAATAATACTTACGACAAACATAAGGCATACTGATCAGCACCCATTCCTCTAGCTGGTGCCCGATATTTCCACTCACGGCCTTCATCGCTCATAATCGTTAGTTGATGCCCTTCAGAATTGCAGTGAGCTCGCAATTCTGCCTCAGATCCTACTATCACACTACAGTATGTGCAAAAATGATCCATTTTGCAAGTGCTGCAAAATATACGATTAAAATTAACTCAAAAATAATTGAAATGTAATTGTGATGTCAACTTTACAATTTGGAAGACCACTCTTGAAATAATAAATCAATGAAAAGCATTTTCAGCCAGAGGAAGAAGCAAATACAGATAATTGAAGCCAAAGAAGGTGATGATATATAATTCCTTTGTGGGTCATTCCACATCAAATCAACACAATTTTTGACAACATTTTACCTCACCCTCTCAGATTTTGATGAAATTTGGTACAGAGGTAGTGTTAATGTAGACATAATAAAATATAATTTTTTTTTTTTTAAATATTAAATGGTTTTGAAGATACAGCGCTGTAAAGCTACCAAAAACGGGTCAAAAAACGTGAAAGACCCAATTTTCAAAATGACCTAGAATCTTTTCTAATTAAGATAAAGAGTTGTGGCGAGTTTCATCTGACAGCACTTTTAATGACCTTTTCAATGATATACAGCATGGTTAGGTTTGAAAAAAATGTATTTTAATTAAATTTGAATTAAAATTTAAAATTCTCAAAATGCGCATCTTCAATTTCTTTCATTTTTTTTTTTTTTAAAATGCTTATACACTACTCAAATGGCTGTAGAAGTTTCAAGATGGGCTTACAATGGGTTCATGTTGAAAAAAATATTTGAATAAACCGCTGCTGGATTACATCACAATTACACCGTATAATATAGCATGGTTTTAGTATACCAGAAAATATTTATTAAAGGGATAAAACTAATTCGGTTTTACTTGCTAGTTAAATGCCAAGTAGCTTATTCTAAGAGCTTTTGCAGTCCATTTAATTGCATTTTTTTTATTTACTTGTCAGGTTCTTCATTTTGATACTCAATGTAAATTACACCAAGAAACAGCAAAAACCACATCCATTTTCATGTAAGTTGGTTAATCTTCCTATTTCAGGAATATCACCCCACCCCGACCTTCCCTAAATGGCAGGACTGCCTGTTGAAACATGCTTGAACTGGTAAATGTGGGTAAAAGTTTGTCAGTCGCATAACCTCAAATTTTAAATCTATCATTACTTCATTTTTTAAAATAAATTAATGTAAGAAATTTAAACAAATATTTTGTTCCAAGTAATTTTTAGGCTTTTAAATTTTTTTAAATATAAATAAACCTTATGAAATGTAATGAAATTAATTTTGAGGCATGCTTACTTATTATTTAAAAATATATATATGCAACTGATTAAAACCACGTTATCAATTATTTGAATGGTTAACTTGCTAGATTTAAAAAAAAGGGGGGGGGGGGAGTGCGTGAGCTATTTGGTAGTCATTAAGATGACCTCACATAGTTGAGAAAGAAAGATGAAAAAAGTAATAAATTTAGTTACCAGATCTCCATAAGGTTTTATTAGGCATAACCAAGCAAGAAGGAATAGAACTTTGTTTATATTAAGCTACATCTGGCATATGTAGGTCTGACACATGGGCTTCATTATAATGTGCATGTCTGGATAGATTTTGTATATCACCACAGTTCCTTGTTTTAAGCTCAGTGTCAATTCTGATCAGCCCCAAGTCAGATGTGTGTTTTATTGGAGTGTGTTAAACAGATAGGGAATATATTGAGTTTTTGTTGACTGCAGTATTATAGTGAATACAAGGAAATTTTAGTTTAAAATTCTTATTATTTTGTACATACGAAATTTAATATATTTAGTAATCACAAAAGTTGTTTAAGTATTAAGTTTTTGTAAATATAGGGTAAAATGTAAATATTATGTAAAATTTAAGATATGGCTGATCAAAGATACTTGACTGCACAGTATGTACAGTACTGAAACCTTTAATGTGTCTTTTTACGAGAATTGGGAGAGTCTCTGATTGATAAAAGGAAATCAGAAAACAAAGGTTATTCAGCAAATAAGATGAAAAAGATTAGTACTGCATTAAAATGCAAACTGTTTACTAATATTGAAACATCTTCTGAGAGTGAGCCTGAAACAGCTGAAGAAACACTTTTAAATAATTTGAAAACTAAATTCACAAATTCTTCTTCTAATGTTAACAAATTGATGATACTTACCTGCCTGCCTGAGTCATGTAGTATACGAAAAATTATGCAGGAATTCAATGCTCCTAATTACATGGTAAGAAAATAAAAAAAAACTCTTACAAGATAAAGGTATTCTGGCCAGCCTGAATCAAAAATCAGGGAAAAGTCTTCCTCCTAAAATTGCAGATAATATAAGAGCTTTCTATGAAAGTGATGAAATTAGTAGAATATTACCAGGAATGAAAGATTGTATATCTATTCGCACCGAAAATGGGGATAAAGTAAAAATATCCTAACGGTTGATTCTCTGTAATTTGATGGAAGCTTATAGATCTTATGAAGATAAATATCCCAACTTTAAGATAAATTTCTCCAAATTTGCTGAACTAAGGCCGAAAAATTGTGTACTTGCTGGAGTGGAACTCACACGGTTTGTGTATGCACCACCCATCAAAACGTAAAGCTGATGATTGAGAATGCAAAACTTGATTTGTTAACTGATGATAAGCTGAAGACTTATAAACATTGCATAGCTAAAATTATATGTAATCCTGCATCGATAGAATATTATTTGGGAAAATGCTCTTTTTGTCCAGGAACTAAAGAAATCAAAGACATGCTGGAATATTTGTTTGATGAAAACATGAGAGAAAAAATAACTTTTCGTCAATGCATATCAGTTGATCGTTGCAACCTGGAAACTATAGAGAAATCTGCAACAGACTTCACAGATTTATTTTGTGAAAAGCTTTTTGCTCTTGCTCGGCATGATTTTATTGCGAAGCAGCAAAGTTCATTTTTGAATGAAATTAAGAGTAAATTAGTAGATGCAGAATTTATAGTAATGTGCGACTTTTCTGAAAACTATAAATTTGTCCTACAAGATGAAGCTCAAAGTTACCACTGGGGAAGTGAACAAACCACAATTCACCCATTCATAATTTATTATATTAGTGCAGGAAAACTTGAACACATGAGTTTAGTTGTTATAACTGAATGTTTAGAACATAATACAGTGGCAGTGTATTGCTTTCAGAAAAAGCTGATTGATTTTCTAAAAGGAAAATTTGATGAGAAGATTAGGAAGATTTTTTACTTTTCAGACGGTTCAGCAGCTCAGTACAAAAACAAGAAGAACTTTACCAACCTGTGTTTCCACAAAGAGGATTTTAATATAGAAGCTGAGTGGCACTTTTCAGCCACTGCACATGGTAAGGGACCATGTGATGGTATTGGTGGTACAGTAAAGACGTTAGCAGCAAAGGCAAGCCTACAGAGACCTTATGATAATCAAATTACAACACCAGTACAATTGTATGAATGGGCTGTACAAAATGTTCCATCTGTCAATTTCGTTTATGTCACTCCAAATGAATACATGAGGGCAGTTCTCAAAAGGTGGGAACAAAAAAGTTAACTTTGAGCAATTTCAAAAATTTTCGAATTTGACATCAATTTTGCTTTTATTCTATAGTATGTATACCTAGAACACAATGTATGAACATGAAAAGACAGCAGGTATTTGTAAAAATTGTTAATTAGCAAATTAAATCAGCAGTCTGTAGGTAACAGATTTTGGACATTGTTGTCCTGTAGGTAACGGATTTTGTACATCATCATAACGTAAGTTTCACCATTTTTGACAATTGTTAATCTGATTTTTAACACGCTTTTATTAGCTTCACCTGTATGTATGTATGTATGTATGTATGTATCTTGTAACGGAATCTTGCAGCTCAAATTTCGCCCACTTCCTGCGATCGGATTCTTTTGAAATTTGGCACGCGACCTCAGGCCCGATGACAATGCAATATTCTATAATCAAATTAATTAATTAACTCTTTTAATTGTTAGTTTCCTCCAATTTTAATCAATATTTTGGCTACAAATCCAACAATGTAAAAAAGGAAAAAATTTAAAAAATACATTAAAAAATGCTCGCAAAAATTATTTAAAAATATCTACAAAAACGTTCAATTTTTCTGCATCAGACAAAATTTGTTCCAATGTTTCAAGGTAATTAGAACATGAAATATTATTGCTTTTAACTAATTTCATGCCAAAATTTAGGTGAGCCTTCAATTGGAAATTCATTGCTGATCAGATCATTGTTGAACAAAACTTTTATTCAAATGCATCTCAAATTTTCAAAGTAAAATAAATATGATTTCCGCAAACACACATCGATGACTCATAGTAGCTTCCCATCGGGGTGCCTTTGTCTTAACTTTAAGATTTTACATCGCACTCGTTTTATAAATAATTTCGTCACCTGATAATTCTCCAACATAAGACTAAAAAACAGAAAAATAAAATAATAGTTAAAAAAACTAAAAAAACACGCTTTCGTAGCAAAATGAACTAAAAAGTGAAAAATAATCTTTGGATGATAGTAGTTGACCAATCACTTGATTTTAATGTAATAAAAAAAGCGTGGGGGGCTTCTTATCAGTTGTCTTGAATTTCTTCCATTTGTTGTCCAAGCAAAAATGTAAATAGAAAGCACCCCACGCTTTTTTGTATTACATTAAAATTAAGTGGTTGGTCAACTACTATCATCCAAAGATTATTTTTCACTTTTTAGTTCATTTTGCTACGAAAGCGTGTTTTTTTAACTATTATTTTATTAACTTTTCCAATGAAAATTTTATTTACTACTTTTTAAATTTTGCAATTTAATAATAAAGAGGATATTAATGAAATACTTGAATGGCTATACATGCTGCTCCTTACATATAATAAAGTTTTGGAATGATTTTGAAGAAATTGATGCAAAGTTAAAAAAAAGCTTCAAATTAAAAATAATACAATTGTAAAAAGTGACATCAGTTTTAATAATGACTATTTTTTCTAATGTCATAAGAATTAAAATTATGTCTAAAAAAATTATTGAAGAAAGAAATTTGTATTTCTATTTGGGGATCATTAAATTATGTTTCCAAAAGAAAGAAGAGAAAAAGAATTCTAAAATAATAAAAGCGGAAAAAAAAAAAAAATGCTAGCGCAGGTGATAAAGTCGCCAAAACTGGTACAGCTGACGACTGTGTTGTCGCCAAGGGAGGTTTGCTTGGCGATTTTAGCGCAAAATTGCTTTCGGTTCGATCATAATCAGCCATGTTTCTACTGTAATTTATGTATTGTTCAATGTGTAACATATTAACTATGCAAAATACCAATGGATTAAAGAAGATAACATTATAATAACGTTTTTTATTGAGGTTAGAAGACAGTAGATCATCAAAAATTATGAATAAATGGACAGAATTATTTGTCGTCAAGATCGTAACGCCATTTGGACATCTCACATGTACGTTTAAAAAAAATTATTTTTCTTCTAAGATACTGCATAAAAGCTTATGAAAACACTTTTAAACAATTAAAAATTGATTCTGAGGCTCGATAAACACCTTTAAAATGAAAACATCATATACTTAGTTCTCAAAAAATAGCATTGTAAAGATCGTAAATTTTGGACATGCATCAAATTTCAAACTTACTATTTTCTAAAATCGTTTACAAAGTAAATAATCTGTCTTTACTTTTGTTATTTTTGTAAAATATTAACAAAAAATTATTCAGTGTAAGATTCATACCTTTAAATTTTTTTTGAAACATACGGAAATAATTTTAAAAAATTTTTCTTTAATGGTACATTTGCTCAGTTAACGTTTTGGTATGTCCAAAATTGCGCCTTTTAGCAAAGAAAATATTTTTTAAGGGCATTTAAAGAGCATTTTTTCCATAATTTATGTCAATTCTTGTCTCTATACAGTATTATAATTTAACTCAAAAATTTTTGAGTTAATTAAAATGAAAGTTATTTGGTGTTGAAGCTTCAAAGTTGAGGTCTGTGTTTGCTCCCACCTTTTGAGAACTGCCCATGAACACTGAAAAATTCCTTGTAAATCGTTTCAATAAGTCAATAACCATTAAAGGAACACAGAAGTTACATGGATTTATTCCCGTAGCGTCTAGTACATCAAAAGTCAAAGTCAAAACATTTTCTCAATCAGCAGAATTTGTTATTGAGAGAGTAAGTTCTTCAGAAGATAGGCTCAAACTTTCAGAAATACAAGGTTATGTATGTGTAATATATGAACATAACTGGTGGCTTGCATATGTGCTTGAGAAAAATGAAGATACTGATGAAGACAAAGTAACTTTCCTTCATCCAGCAGGACCTTCATCTTTTTCTTTTCCAACACAGCCAGATACACTATGGGTATCAGTCACTCAAATATTATGTAAAGTAAACCCAATGACTCCAACAGGTAGGGCATACACACTGCCAGAAATTGAAACTCTACAAGTTATTGAAATATTAAAAACTTTAAAGTAAAGGTATGCTCTGGTAGTAATTATATTTAAAATTAATACAAAATAAATTATTTGCTAGAAAAATAATTACAATAGGCTTTATTAATTTGTTCCTTCTATTTCTTAGAGTTTAAAGCATGTTATCTAATACCTATTTTGTGCTATCACTGCTTTATTCAATGATTTATTTTAATATAAACCACTTATAAGCCCACTTTCAAATTCATTCAGACATTTTAGTCAGCACTGAATAAACATTTATAATAATTTATTTATTTTTTATGCATAAATATTTTATTAACACTAAAACCATGTTCTATATGTTATAATTGTGTTGTAGATCCAACAGTTGTTTATTCAATGATTTTTTTAAACATGAACCCATTATAAGCCCATTTTGAAACTTCTACAGCCATTTGAGTAGTGTATAAGCATTTTTTTAAAAAAATTTAAAAAAATTGAAGACGCGCATTTTGAGAAATTTAAATTTTAAAATTTAATTCAAATTTAACTAAAATATTTTTTTCTTAGACCTAATCATGTTGCATATCATTGAAAAGTTTATTAAAAATTCTTTCAAATGAAACTTGTTTTAACTCTCTATTTTAATTAGAAAAAATTCTAGGTCATTTTGAAAATTGGTTCTTTCCCGTTTTTTGACCCCTTTTTGGTAGTTTTACAGCGCTGTATTTTCAAAACCGTTTCATATTTTTCAAAAAAAAAAAAATTTATATTTTATTATGTCTACATAAAGACAAACTCTGTACCAAATTTCATCAAAATCTGAGAGGGTGAGGTCTGATCACTGTGTTGATTTGACACGGAATGACCCTTGTGTCCCATTTTTCAAAAATTTTTACAGCACTTTTTTAGACTTTTCTTTTCATTTTCGCAGCATTTTAATTTTTTTAAAAAACTTTTTGATTAAAATCAAGTTTCATCTATGTATTAAATTTTTGAATTCTAAGATAAGTTTTCAGTGCAAATTTTCAAGAATACTACAACCTGCTATGCAGCTGTGTCAAGTTATCAGTGTGAGAGGCAGGTTTCCGCTACGGTCGCATTTTTTGCAAAATGTGAAAATACTATCTAAATTACAAAGATGAAGCACAGCATTTTTGCTCTTTTGCTCAAACGAGGGGGGGAGGGGGACGATCAGAGAGCATGGAGATACAGTGAAATTCTGTTATAACCAATACCAACACAACGAAATTTCTGTTCCAACGAACTAGATTTTGAGTCCCTATATAACTGCCATTATATTATTTGAATTCCATCACAACGAAATTCCCATTACAATGTACAAAATTTGCGGTCCCTTGAAGTTCGTTGTAACAGGATTTCACTGTATTCAACTTAATCATACTATAAATCTTAGTTAACTTGTAGTTTAAACTACTATTAAGTTCAACAATACTTTGTCTTAATGTTAAGTACAATACTCCTAAATTCTTTATTTCAAATTTAAAAAAAACACGAAAAACTGTGTATTTATTTCTTTAAAAATGTCGTGGCTGTAATTTGAATTTAGCTTTCAACTAGAGATGAAAGACATTGAGGCAATAAGAAAGATGTGTAAACATATACATCACCCTCTAACCTTTTATAGAATTTTGCTAAAGCTTTTTCCCAAATTTTAGCTTTTTTGCTAAAGAACTTTTGACCTCAGCTTTAACCCTGGTAAGAGGCATAGGAAAAGAAAATCCTCAATATTCACTTTAATGAGAAGTAGGATGGAATGAACAAAAGACATACAGCTTTACAAAAGGGGCATGGAAATGCTGTCACATCAGGTACAGAAAAAGTTCCTGTACCGAGACAACATTTCAGATTCTGGGTGCAATCATTTTCGTGGAATTAAGACTTCTGAGAGTGTGCAGTGTTGTTATATTGGACTACTTTTTCAGCAGCCTTGCTACTGAAATTCTCACACTACCTTTTGGGCTACTGAAAGTTAGAGCGATATTTTAAAAATATTCATCAATTTCTCAGGTTTTTTTGACCAAAGTTAAAAAGAATATAATTGTGCTACTTTATGTTGTCTGCAACTACTTTTTCAAGCATTTTGCATTACTTTCTTGCCTGAAAGTCTAGCAACCCTGCTCAATACTGAAAAGTTGAAACATTTTTTGAAAGGGATAGTATTGGATGCCTTTAATTTTAATAAAAGTACCAACATGCAAGCTACTAAAAGCGTCCTTTATACAGTCAGTTAGAGAATCTAGTGAAAATTTATTTTCAGCTGATGGTCTAGTTTTATATTGTATAAGTTAAAATTTCAGCAGAAAAGAGATTCACTGTCACAGCATATTGGCAGAGAAAAGCTTATTAGAGCAGTTGAAGCTCAAATATGAATTTCTTAGAAACTAATAGTCTGTTGACTAATTTGCAGTATGGTTTCAGGAAAGGTAAATTGTGTGCTACTAATTTATTGCATTTCTGTGAGAAGGTTTGATTTTAGATAACAAAAAGTGTGTTCATGTTGTTTATATTGATTTTAAAAAAGATTTTGATAAGGTACCGCATGTTGCTCTTCTCTGCAAACTAGCTGATAAAGGAATAGGAGGGAAAACTTTACTTTGGGTTAGAAATCAGCTGACTGGAAGGAAGCAAAGAGTAGCTGTGAGGGGAAATCATTTTAAATGGAGTGATGTTTTAAGTGGGGTTCCTCAGAGATCAGATTTTGGGCCTCTTCTGTTTATTATTTTTATGAATGACATTGATGAAAATATTTCTGGAAATATAAATTGTTTTGCTGATGATGTAAAAGTTATGAGGATTGTAGAGAATGAAGAATAAGTAAAATACCTTTAAGAGGATTTAGATCATATTACTAAGTGGGCGGATAAATAGAGGTATGGCAGTTAATGTAGGAAAATGTCAAGTGCTGCACTTAGGTCACGGAAATAAGAGTGTGAGTTATCGTTTACAGGGTTCAGTCATTAGTCAGGCAAAAAATGTTAACTGATCTGGGAATCTTAATAAATCAGGACTTGAAGTTTAGTCAACAGTGCAGCATTGCAAGTAACAAAGCCAACAGAATGCTTGGGTTTATCAATAGATCTATTTCAAACAAATCTAAGAAGGTTCTTCTGCTTTTACATGGGAATTTAATAAGACTCATTTCGAGTATGCTGTTCAGTTTTTGGTCTCAAACTCTGGAAAGATATTTCTGTATTGGAAAGGGTTCAAAGAAGGTTTACTAGACTTGTAATTGGACTTTCAGATTTAGACTATGATAACAGACTTAATATGCTTAATATGTATAGCCTGGAGCAAAGGAGAGTCAGAGGAAACATGATTCTGTTGCTCAAATTTATCAAAATGAAATAAATATGTTAATGGCTAAATTTTTACACAGTAAGCATGACGAGGGGTCATTGTTTTAAGCTATTCAAATCTCTGGCTAACCTGTAAATTAGGAGAAATAACTTCTTTAGTAAGGTCGTGGGCACTTGGAACAGCTTACTGGAAGAGGCGGTAATGAGCAAGGGGGAGGGTAACTTTAAGAAGGCCATTGATCTTCATTGGTGACTTATTAACTGACTAGGACCGACCTAGCTGGGCCCAGAGCTTTTTGCTGGTCGTCACATTTGTATTTAAATTAATTGCATCTGAACTTCTGCTTTAATATATAAGAGGGAGACTACTTTCAATTGAATTTTGACTTCATACCTTAAGTGAATTTCGTTTGGAAAACAATAATGTATATCAAGCTTTAATTAAATATTTTTTGTCATTTTTTGGGAATTTTAGAGCATTTTTACATTTTATTAGATCATCAACTTCTGAGCCCTGAAGATTTTTTTTTTTCCTTAAATATTACAATCAAACTAAATTTTTCATTTTACATTTAAAACATGAAGGTTGCAAATAAAAAGTACAGAAACACAAAAGAAAATGTTGCATTAAAACATTACATAAAACGAAAAACATTATAAAATTGCACACAAGATTTATCTGTAATTGCTCTGTTGTACAGTTTCAAGTAATAAAGCACACCACACGGGGGTTGAGGTTCTTGTTCCTTTTTTTCTTTTTTAAGCGTCAAAGAATTCTTGACTTTTTCAGAGTTTCAAAATGGAGCTGAGAACGAATTTTTTTAAGTACCACCCTTTGTTTTTAATATTGGGTATGATGAGCGATTCTCAAGAAGTTCACCATTTCAGGAGACTAAATACAATGGACATCGATATTTCCAGAAGCTGAATTACTACATTTAATACTTTTGTGAAAAAAATAAGAACGATTCATGAGTTTTTGAAATCAAATAGTATTTGATAACCATTGGAGAGACTGCACACAAATAAAGAAACCCAACACGAAATTGCTCCAATTCGTATTTTTAATCACAATTTTGGCATTATTTTGGGGGATCTTTCTTTTTTCAATTATGGAAATCAGTTTAGCTTTATCGTGTATAATAAAATGCAATGAATTCAGACTTTAAGAATTTTTTTAGACAAAATTGAAATCAAATGGAAGAAATGTAAGAGAAAACCACTTTTTCAATAGCATGTACACAATAAAATAGCTTGGAATGAAAATTATATTAATGCATATACCAATGTCAAAATAAACTTAAGACTTTTTGCTATTTTACTTTTTACTATAAAGTTAATGGCGTAAACTAGGATACTTACAGTGCTTTTTCTATTTTCTTCCAAAAGAATTAAAATGCTAAAACTAAATTTTAGAAATAAAATATATCATCTTTGTTACTTTACCAATCCAAAATGAATTGACTAGCGCAAGAATCTAAACTACCCAACATAAATAAATGAACGATCCCTTCTCAATGTTGCCACATTTTTGTACAGACTTGTGTTGTGTCCAGGGAGGTCTTCGTTTTGGCGTCAGGAGAGATCTTTTCGTCAGATTGAATAATAAGTTTAAAAGTAGCAATATAGTTCAAATTTTTTAAGATTAACTGAAGAAAAAAAATGTCATTAAACTTTTTTTTGACTTTGCTCGAAAATGTCCACTCACATTTCTATTCGCATTTGGCAACGTAAGTTTGACATGCTCGTTTTGTTGATCGGCCGAAGTGACTCCGCTGCCGGCTGCCCGGACTCGAAAATATAAACATTTCTTATGCTGCCGGCCGGTGATGTCATCTTATTCCTTTACCCCCTATTTGCCGCTCAAGAATGGGATCGTCCAGCGTCCAACGTGCAACGTGGGTAATGGTCAGGTATGTTCTTTTGTTTTAACGCATTAATTGCTTATCTTTAATTATGCCTTTTTTGATTTCAGAATAAAAAGCTTCAACACTTTCTTTGCTGACTTGATTTGGGTGAGAAATCAATTTCTGAAATTTGTATTGTTAAAATATTCTTTATTTCCAGGTTACCCTCATCCCGATGTAACGAATACTGTGAAGTAAGAATTGCAATTCAAAAGAAAGAATCAAAATTTAAAGTGATACGAAGTAAGTCATTTTAAATCCTCTCATTAGCATCTCAAACGAAATTAATATGTGTAGAAAAAGTGTAAGATTTAGTAGTATCTGCATTTTAATGGCAGCCAATCCATATGAATTGTCTCGATATTATTGTTTTAATTATGTGTTTTAATAAGGAGAAATTTAAAATCCTGTAACCTAGGCGTGTGTGTTACTTTATAGACATTGTAGCTAATTAAACAAATTTTTTTAATGGGAATATTTGGGGGGGGGGGGAATAATTTTGGAATGTGAATTATGTAGTATGAACAATTGTGTGTACGTTATTAATTATTTTATCCTTGTTTTAATCATAATCCTTTACTTGTGCTACCTTAATTTACTAAAATGTCGTTGGTTATAAAAAGCAAGTCTTCCTGAACATATGTGTATATATTTTATTGAAAAATACCTTTGTTCTGTTAATAATATTTTCTATTCAATTTGTTTCTCTTGCTGTATTTTATAAATTATTCAACCTTCTTTAATGAGAAATTTGCTGCATTCTGTGAATAGTGATATCATTTTGTAACTAATCTTGTACCTTGGATGTGCTCTTTTATGTACATTTGGCTAGTGCTGTTTGTTATGAAAATCAAGTCTCAAAAAATTGCTTTAGCAAAAGAATAATGTAATACAGAGGGTAAAGCAACTGGAAAAGTGAAATAAATAAAACAACCGGAAGTGAAAAGGATAAATTTTAGAAAGGGGGGGGGGTTGTTTTCTGATAGTAACAGCTAGACAGACGTTACTTTTACAGACGTCCTAAAAAAACTTTTCAGTGGTTAGTCACATGTAAATGTTTATGGAAATGAAGTTGCTAACGGACTGGCACATGAGGGGAGCCGAGGGGTTTCTCCTCGTAAAGGGTGCCTTTCTTCTTCAGAAATTGCAACCAGAGTCAAGCAAAATATCAGCTCCGCTTAGAGACGGGCTCCTGCACATGGGTAAAAAGCAACCCACCCTGTTTTTGCTTTACTTATGGCAATCAGCTGGGAAGATCAAATGATACTAGCCTTACTACGAAGCGCACACAGTCAAGCACAGCAACATGTGGCAGGTCTCAAAGGGCCTTTATTTTAAAGGGTTTGTGTTATCTCATAGTGAGAGATACAAAAAACCTGATTAAACAAATTACGAAACCAAGTGTGTGTTTTTTCTTGATTATAAATTTTGATTTATATTGAATGCTTTTTTTCCCCTCCAGGTTCCTGAAGTACGTTTTTTGTGTCCTCTCCAAACTGAATGAAACACAGCAGGGGGATTTGGTTTCATTTTAGTTGCCATTTCCTCTGCTTGTTTTTTTCAGTGTTTTCTCATCCATGGATCGAGGTATTTTCTCTTGTTACCATCCATTCGTATATCGCTGCAATACCTCTGGGGGTGCTCGGCTCCTGGTCTGGATCAAAAAACAGCATTCTTCGGTGCCCTAAACTGTGGCACTTGGACCTTGGATTGTCATGTAATGTATTGCTTCAAAATTATATGCTCTGTGTTTCTAGTTTATATTTCTGTGTTGCTTTTATTTATTTTTGGAAAATGTTGTATGTTAAGATAATCAGGTTTCAATGAATGATATTTATATTGTTTATTGAATTCCCTAATACCTTTGTTATGTTGCTATTCTTTTCGTTCTAATTTCTGTTGGTATATTTTATAAACTGCAGGTCTTTCAAGTATAGAGACAAGTAGCTCCAAGAGTTGATTTTTACTCTAGTAAGAGGATCAGATTGAAAATTTGCAGAAACAGTAGTTAGGTACATATTGCTGAAAACTGCCTTAGCAGAAGAATCAACTGAAGTCAAAGTTCTGCAACACAAGTATAACTGGTATCATCAAATAAAACAATTTCAAGAGAAGAGAATGGATTGTTTTTATTTTAAAGGGTTTGTGTTATCTCATAGTGAGAGATACAAAAAACCTGATTGAACAAATTACGAAACCAAGTGTGTGTTTTTTCTTGATTATGACCTGTCATTCCGATGTAACGACTGAAGTAAGAAATTGATATTTGCAATTCAAGAATGAACCAGAATTTAAAGTTATTCGATGTAAGTCATTTTAATTGCTATTATTAACATCTCAAACGAAATTAATATGTGTAAAAAGTGAAATATTTAGTAGTATCTGCATTTTAATGGAAGTCAATCCGTATGAATTGTCTCGATAATATTATTGTTTAATTATGTGTTTTAATAAGGAGAAATTTAAAATCCTGTAACCTACCTGTGTGTGTTACTTTATAGACATTGCAGCTTAATTAAACAATTTTTTTAATTGGAATATTTCTGGGGGAAATAGTTTTGAAGTGTGAATTATATAGTATGAACAATTGTGTGTACATTAGTAATTATTTTATCCTTGTTTTAATACATAATCTTTACTCGTGCTACCTTAATTTACTAAAATGTCATTGATTATAAAAAGCAATTCTTCCTGAATACATGTGTATTTATTTTATTGGAAAATACATTTGTTCTGTTAATACTCTTTTCTTTTCAATTTGTTTCTCTTGCTGTATTTTGTAAATTCTTCAACTTTCTTTAATGAGAAATTTGCTGTATTCTGTGAATAGTGATGTCATTTTGTAATGGATCTTAAATGAGCTGTTTTTATATACATTTGGCTAGTGCTGTATGTTATGAAAATCTTTCTGATAGTAACAGGTAGACAGACATAACTTTTACAGACGTCCTAAAATTACTTTTCAGTGGATACTGTCACATGTAAATGTTTATGGAAATGAAGTTGCTGATGGACTGGCACATGAGGGGAGCCGAGGGGTTTCTCCTCGTAAAGGGTGCCTTTCCTCTTCAGAAAGTGCAACCCGAGTCAAACAAAATATCAGCTCCACTTGGGACTCAAGCACAGCAACATGTAGCAGGTCTCAAAGGGCCCTAAACCATATACAGTGGACCCTTGATTATAAAATGTAGTGTATTGCATCAAAATTGTATGATTCTTCGCTAGTTTGTGTTGCCACTACAGATCTTTCGAATCAAGTTTAAATTTTAGAATAGAAAAAAGTGGCTCAAAGAAGTGTTTCTAGGTCTAGGAAGAGTATCGGATTAAAAATTTGCAAAAGCATGAGTTAGGTGCAAATTACTGAAATTTTCTTAAGCAAAAGAATAACTGAAATCAAAGTAATGCAACATAATTCAACTGGTATAATGAAATAAATAAAACACCTGGAAGTGAAGAGAATGATTTTGTTTAAGGGTTTGTTTTCTGACATATATATTAGCAGATAAAAAAATATTTTATTGAAAAAGCTACGAAAAAGTTCTGTTTGTAAAAATTAAGATCAACTATATGTTATTGATTTGTATTTATCATGTATTTTAACTTAAAAATGAATGCTTTATTCTACCCTCCAGGTTCCTGAAATTTGTGTCCGCTCAAAACTGAATGACACGTAGTGGAGAGACTTGGTTTCATTTTAGCTACCATTTCCTCTGCTTGTGTTTTTCAGTGCTTCCTCGTCGACGTATATTCTGTTGGTGCCATACATTCTTCTATTCTCTACCCCAGGGGTGCGCGGCTCTCGGTCTGGATCAAGGAACAGTGGTCTTCAGGGCCCTAAACCATGTACAATGGACCCTTGATTACAAAATGTAATGCATTACTTCAAAATTGTATCCTTCTATGCTAGTTTATGGTGCTGTGTTGCTTTCATTTATAGGTGAAGTAAATATTTTGTTCAGGAATCCAAGGTTTTACTGAATAATAATTATATTATTTACTGAATTGCATAACACCTTTGTTTTGTTGATATTGTTTCCATTCTAATTTCTCTTTGTGTATTTTTCAAACTACAGATCTTTCGAATCAATATTAAATTTTAGAAAGGGTTTGTTTTCTGATATTAGCAGATAAAAAACTATTTTAATGCAAAAACTACAAAAAAAAAAAAAAAAAAATTCTGGTTGAACAAATTAAGATCAACTATATGTTATTGATTTATATTTATCATATATTTTAACTTAAAAATGAATGCTTTTTTTCTACCCTCCAGGTTCCTGAAATTTGTGTCCGCTCAAAACTGAATGACACGTAGTGGAGAGACTTGGTTTCATTTTAGCTACCATTTCCTCTGCTTGTGTTTTTCAGTGCTTCCTCGTCGACGTATATTTTGTTGGTGCCATACATTCTTCTATTCTCTATCCCAGGGGTGCGCGGCTCTTGGTCTGGATCAAGAAACAGTGGTCTTCAGGGCCCTAAACCATGTACAGTGGACCCTTGATTACAAAATGTAATGCATTGCTTCAAAATTGTATCCTTCTATGCTAGTTTATGGTGCTGTGTTGCTTTCATTTATAGGTGAAGTAAATTTTTTGTTCAGGAATCCAAGGTTTTACTGAATAATAATTATATTATTTACTGAATTGCATAACACCTTTGTTTTGTTGATATTGTTTCCATTCTAATTTCTCTTTGTGTATTTTTCAAACTACAGATCTTTCGAATCAATATTAAATTTTAGAATGGGTTTGTTTTCTGATATTAGCAGATAAAAAACTATTTTAATGCAAAAACTACAAAAAAAAAAAAAAATTCTGGTTGAACAAATTAAGATCAACTATATGTTATTGATTTATATTTATCATATATTTTAACTTAAAAATGAATGCTTTTTTTCTACCCTCCAGGTTCCTGAAATTTGTGTCCGCTCAAAACTGAATGACACGTAGTGGAGAGACTTGGTTTCATTTTAGCTACCATTTCCTCTGCTTGTGTTTTTCAGTGCTTCCTCGTCGACGTATATTTTGTTGGTGCCATACATTCTTCTATTCTCTATCCCAGGGGTGCGCGGCTCTTGGTCTGGATCAAGAAACAGTGGTCTTCAGGGCCCTAAACCATGTACAGTGGACCCTTGATTACAAAATGTAATGCATTGCTTCAAAATTGTATCCTTCTATGCTAGTTTATGGTGCTGTGTTGCTTTCATTTATAGGTGAAGTAAATTTTTTGTTCAGGAATCCAAGGTTTTACTGAATAATAATTATATTATTTACTGAATTGCATAACACCTTTGTTTTGTTGATATTGTTTCCATTCTAATTTCTCTTTGTGTATTTTTCAAACTACAGATCTTTCGAATCAATATTAAATTTTAGAAAGGGTTTGTTTTCTGATATTAGCAGATAAAAAACTATTTTAATGCAAAAACTACAAAAAAAAAAAAAATTCTGGTTGAACAAATTAAGATCAACTATATGTTATTGATTTATATTTATCATATATTTTAACTTAAAAATGAATGCTTTTTTTCTACCCTCCAGGTTCCTGAAATTTGTGTCCGCTCAAAACTGAATGACACGTAGTGGAGAGACTTGGTTTCATTTTAGCTACCATTTCCTCTGCTTGTGTTTTTCAGTGCTTCCTCGTCGACGTATATTTTGTTGGTGCCATACATTCTTCTATTCTCTATCCCAGGGGTGCGCGGCTCTTGGTCTGGATCAAGAAACAGTGGTCTTCAGGGCCCTAAACCATGTACAGTGGACCCTTGATTACAAAATGTAATGCATTGCTTCAAAATTGTATCCTTCTATGCTAGTTTATGGTGCTGTGTTGCTTTCATTTATAGGTGAAGTAAATTTTTTGTTCAGGAATCCAAGGTTTTACTGAATAATAATTATATTATTTACTGAATTGCATAACACCTTTGTTTTGTTGATATTGTTTCCATTCTAATTTCTCTTTGTGTATTTTTCAAACTACAGATCTTTCGAATCAATATTAAATTTTAGAAAGGGTTTGTTTTCTGATATTAGCAGATAAAAAACTATTTTAATGCAAAAACTACAAAAAAAAAAAAAAAAAAAAATTCTGGTTGAACAAATTAAGATCAACTATATGTTATTGATTTATATTTATTATATATTTTAACTGAAAAATGAATGCTTTCTTTGTTACCCTCCAGGTTCCTGAAATTTGTGTCCGCTCAAAACTGAATGACACGTAGTGGAGAGACTTGGTTTCATTTTAGCTACCATTTCCTCTGCTTGTGTTTTTCAGTGCTTCCTCGTCGACGTATATTTTGTTGGTGCCATACATTCTTCTATTCTCTATCCCAGGGGTGCGCGGCTCTTGGTCTGGATCAAGAAACAGTGGTCTTCAGGGCCCTAAACCATGTACAGTGGACCCTTGATTACAAAATGTAATGCATTGCTTCAAAATTGTATCCTTCTATGCTAGTTTATGGTGCTGTGTTGCTTTCATTTATAGGTGAAGTAAATTTTTTGTTCAGGAATCCAAGGTTTTACTGAATAATAATTATATTATTTACTGAATTGCATAACACCTTTGTTTTGTTGATATTGTTTCCATTCTAATTTCTCTTTGTGTATTTTTCAAACTACAGATCTTTCGAATCAATATTAAATTTTAGAAAGGGTTTGTTTTCTGATATTAGCAGATAAAAAACTATTTTAATGCAAAAACTACAAAAAAAAAAAAAAAAAATTCTGGTTGAACAAATTAAGATCAACTATATGTTATTGATTTATATTTATTATATATTTTAACTGAAAAATGAATGCTTTCTTTGTTACCCTCCAGGTTCCTGAAATTTTGTGACTGCTCAAAACTGAATGACACATTGTGGAGAGATTTGGTTTCATTTTAGCTACTATTTCCTCTGCTTGTATTTTTCAGTGCATCCTCGTCGACACATTTTCTCTTGGTGCCTTACATTCAAAGTATTGTTGCAGCACCCCTGGACGTGTTCCGCTCTTGGTCTGGATCAAAAAACAGCTGTCTTCATGTCCTAAATCATCTTATTTATTGTTATAACAGTTTATATTTCACTTTACTGCATGCTGTTAAGTCACTCCTATTAATATAATACTGTGTTTTAAATACTCGTACTCTATGTTTTAAATTACATTAATCCTATGTATTTCTTTTAATTACAATTAATGCTTTATAAGTTGGTGAGTTTATATTAGTAAGAAAGTTAGCGTTGTTTAGATTATTGAGCTGTTTTGAAGTAGGGTAGAATGTCGATTATCAGAAACCCTTTTAACTTGAAGCTACTATAACTGGCATCAATTTCTTGAATTTTAATTTTTGGATAGATAAAGATTGACCTAGAAAAATTTCTAGAAATTCCAGAAACACATTTTAAATATATTGCAGCAAACATCATATAGTTATATGCCTCACACTTATCTATTTGTTGTATGATGAAAAAAATATTTTCAATCATTGTGTGAACTAGTTTATAAATCTTTTTATGTTATAATTCTCTCCAAGCAATATTAATATCACTAATATTGAAGAAATTAGCCCCAAATAGAAAGTATAAACTCTCTAAAGTAGATAAACATATTTTAAAAAATGCAATAATGATGATAGGTGCAAATGGCAGAAAGCTACAAAAGGTAATTTATTTACCAAAGGCTTTAGCTAGAGAAAAAATGCAACAGTAGTAAAAGTACTGTAACCAAATTAGAACTAACTGGAAGTGTAAAGGATGAATTAGTATAGGAACTTGTTTATTAACAATTGCAGGAAAAAAAAAGATAGTTTTGTTGCAGTTACTACTAAAAAACCTTTTTTCTGATTGAACAAGTTGCAAAGCCATTACTGTATTCTATTCTGTTAAAATGTATTCATATATTAATAAATTTGATTTCATAATGTATGTTTTTTTTCACTCCACTTTCCCAAGAAGCTTATATTTTTGTACCCACTGAATGGCACATAGCAGAGAAATTGGGTTTCATTAACTACCATTTCCTCTGCTTGTGCTTTTTGACTCATTCTAACTGACCTATTTTATGTTGTCACAATTTTTCTTTATCAGAGAAGTTGAGAAAAGAATTCCTCAGTGCAAAAAGATAGTGATAAAGTTAAATTACCAAGAATTTTATTAAATAGCCAGGGATGACTTTACACAACCATCAAGATAAACGAAAAAACAATTAGTTGGCTGCTATATTTCGGGAATAAGGTAGAATCCCAATGACTCTTTTGACTGGAAATTCAGTATGTCAGTTTCCTTCAATTTTAGCTTTTGATAAGGATAAGTAAAGATTCTCACTTCAAGGTTCCAGAGACTGCCATTTCTACAAAATCACATTATGTACATTTCTGTCACTACTATGCTTTATGTTTTCTAACTCGCCAGTAAATATTTGGAACACTAACTAGTTCTGGTTTTCCAAAAAGTTTAATCAATATAATGGAAAAATAATTGTTTTCATTTGTAGTTTTTTTCAGCTATTTATCATTTAGGGCAAAAGAGAGTCAACTACGTTATTAAAAACAGAATGAAGAGTAAAGTTTACTATATTATGTCTTAGATTTTGTTCGTTGGGGAAAGTGGGTCACACCCGTAAAACTTAAATATCCATCAAGCTTTTGTACTTATTTGCACTAATCATGTCACGCAGGGTTGCCATACCATAGAAAAACCAGAAAATACAAGGAATTCAAAATCTCCCCCCCCCCTCAAAAAAAAAGGAAAAAACTAGGGAATTTTGCAAATTTTCTTAAAATGCAGGACGTTTCAAAAATGGAAGTTGCAAAAATTGCTAAATGTATAAGCTACTAATAATTAAATAAAAGTTAAAATTAAATGAATAGACTAAAATAAAAATCAATTTTGCTTTAACATACACATTTTTTCACCAGGTTTTTGTTTGAGTAAATTTTAAAATATCTATCGTAAAATCAAATGGTCTTGAATATTTTATTTGACATGCATCTTGAATTTTATGCTAATTTAATTTAGAGATCATGAGATTAGTCTTCAATATAGTGTTCTGCTAACTTTTAGTGTTTTTCTTTTAAGGTACAAGCAATGAATGATTTAAAGAGAGCTTTTTTTTAAAAAAAAAATAAAAAGTTAAATATATAAATATTCAGTCACCATGCTATTTATTTCAGTTTTAATGAATTCTTCATTTCCTCTTTAATTTATTAATTTATATTTTCCCTCCGTCCTAAAATTAATGTCTTAAAAGTTTAAAAGAAAATTAATGTCCTAAAAGTTTTTATGAAACTTTTAGGACATTCATTTTCTTATACAAATACACCGATTTAACAATTGCCAAGGGACTGGAGAAAGTTATCGTTAAATCGAGCAGCATATATATATTCAATAAAGTTAAATCCGAACCAGTGAAATGTATCATTTAATTGAGGGAATCCGTAAATTTGATATCGTTAAATCGGAATTATACTGGATTAGCGTTTGCTCAGTTGTGATGCTGCTACTCACACAGGGTAAACTCGAAGAATTTTTTACCTATAAGTGAGTGGCAAATGGCAATCCTGTCATCACAGTATGGTTGGTTTTGCACATTTTTGGGCTTCGTTTTCTGCGTCACAGAATTAAAGGCAAAACAAATTTCCAAAAAATAATGTTTTAGGAGTTCAAGCAACATTTTTTACAGAAGCGTTTCCAGGTTAGTGTTTATTACTTATGCTCATTAAACTTCAATTATAGTTTCACCTAAAGTGCACACTTCTATAGGAATTTTTGCACTAAGTATTATTAATAAGTTTAAGAGAATGGATCCCACTTTCCCTATATTATATGTTTGCTACAAGGGCTAAGTGCCCTATAATAATCTCATCCTCTAAGCAAAGCCTGCTTAAAAATGCGTTTTGGTCCACGTTAAATTTCCGCGAGAGAGTGCTTGATCGCCTTGTCCTCCCCGCATGAGGGGGGGGGGAATTGGTCGTTTTTCTCTTTGGGGGGGGGGGGCTTTGAACCCAATCGAAAAAAAAGCTTCAAAATTTTAAGATGGAAAGAATGCCAATATCGCATGTATGTACACCAGAGCCGTGTCCAAGGGGAGGGTTTTAGGGGTTAAACCCCTCCCATTGAAAAAAAAAAAGTATGTCAAATGAAGACGACAGAACGATTGACTTAAATTAACTTTAATGTGAAAGCCTGCGTTTAGCGTTTCCCTCCCCCCCCCCCCTCTCTCTGAAGTTTTTCTGTAATTTTAACTCAATAATTCTGTATTTTTTCCCCTCTAATTCAACTCAGTTGGACCTAAATGCTTGCATTTCTTTCCCTTATAACTTAGAAATTTTGCATAACATTCAAATGTGCAATAATTTACAACTGTTAAAGCTTTGCCGACTGAAATAATAGTTTGGAAAAACTGGTGGTAGAACCGTTGCATTATCTACCAATACAAAGCATTAATATTGCTTATTGTAAGGAGGTAATGATGGATTTGGCATACGTTGCAGCTATGAAGATGTATTAGTGATGGTGTTTAGTAATGTAATTTGCACCTACAATAGGCTCGTTCTAAGTCTTATTTCAGAACATAAAATCTGATATGCATTCTCTTACATAAAAAGAATTCGTGGAGAGTTTTTAATACTTGTTGGCAATAAACCGCATAGTTAACAGATTTAATTAAAAAGAAACAAACAAGGTTTGATAAAAGTGAACCTGTAAAATGAAGGAATACTTTGGTCACTTGAGCAGCAAGAATTATTCTTCTAGGGGAAGGGGGGGGGGAGGTTACTGCAGAACTTACAGGTGCATAAACGCCATACTGGGATCGATAATTTGTAGTAAAACTAATAAAGGTTGTGAGGGATTGAATTCTCCCCACCCCCAAGTAAGATTAAAACCCCTCCCTTTATGAAAATCTGGACACGGGCCTGGTGTACACACACGCATGCACGTATTTGGGGTGTCCCAAAAGGAAAACGAAAGTAGATTTTTCAAGACGAACAGCCTCATGTTTTTCCTTTTGGGCAAAAACAATTGTAAAAAAGTTTCATATAATTTGAACAATGACAATCCGTGCCGACTTGAGCCTGAAAGTGTGAACCAGCACTGTACTAGGCCGTATCGAAAAAAAAAAAGTTTTTTGCAGTTCGAAATTTCATGATGATAAATAGTTGGCCCCACATGTGCCACAAAAATATTTAGGTGACACGCAAGAGACCTATTTTTGAAATTTCCTTCAAAAAGTTATCAAGCTGAACAATATAAACAGTTAAGCCGATAAGCGTTGAATAGAAATGTTAGCTCTCCTGCAATATATTAATATCTCCCACATGGTGCTCAATATATAGACTTTTTCAAATTTAAGTTAAATTTTGAACTTGATATTTTATTTAAATAACTTTTTTGAAAAGAATTATAAATTTTATACCTTTTGCTGGACGCCTAAATATTTTCGTGGCGCATGTGAGGTTATAAGGGCAACGCAGTGGCGGCGATTCGGGGGGGGGGGGAATGGGAGTTATTTTTCTATGGTTCATTTATTTATTTTATTTTCCAATTTAGAAACCAAATCTAAAAAAAAAAAAAAAAAAAAAAACCAGAAATGTCAAAATTTTTTGAACATAATTCTTTGTTTTACTTTGTATATCTGTTTACGGAACATTATTTATCACAAGCAGTAACTTTTAGTTTATGTATTCATTGTTTAGATATTAGTAAATCAATTGTTTTACTTAAATACACTCCCGTTTGGGAAAATTGCAACACCACGAATGACTTACGCGAAGGAGCTGAAAATTGCAGGAAATGTAAAGTACGGCATGATATGCAAATGATCAGAATTGCAGACCGGTAGCGCATGCGTATGCTGAGCAGCTTCCTCTGAACTGCGGATCGAACCGAATATAAGTAGACGGCTGTAGCGAGGCGTGTATGATTATCGGTGGTTATATGCTAGAGTAACTGAATCTTTACTATGCCTCTTCGACGAAAGAAAGCAAAATTTGAGCAAATTTCGGAGTTTGAATGGAGCAGAATAGTTCACCTTCGTGAAGCTGGATTGTCTTATCGTGCAGTAGCCGCTCTTGTGCAGCATAACAGCAGCACAATCGTGCATGTTTGGAAGCAGTGGACGGACGAAGGTCGGACAGCTCGGAAATCTGGGAGTGGATCCCGAAATGTGACGTCAGCTCGCGGTGAAAGACACCTGGTGCGTATGGCGCTGACAGACCGCACAGCTTTTTCTAGACAATTGGCAGCACAGTGGTCAACAGCTACAGGTGTTTCATTGTGTGCTTCATCAATTCGGAGACGTTTGCTACAGCGTAGGCTGCGCGCA